>NC_086450.1:284238459-284450959 GCF_028390025.1 Pseudophryne corroboree
GGTGTAACCTCGCATCATCGTAGTCGACACTGGAGTCAGAATCCGTGTCGGTATCAGTGTCTGCTACTTGGGACAGGGGACGTTTCTGAGACCCTGGAGGGCCCTGTGATACAGCCAAAGCCATGGATTAACTCCCTGTTTTTTCTCTGGACTCCGCTTTGTCCATTCTCTTATGTAATAAAGACACATTTGCATTTAAAACAATCCACATATCCAACCAATCAGGTGTCGGCGTCACCGTCGGAGACACCACAATTATCTGCTCTACCTCCTCAGATGAGCCTTCCGCTTCAGACATGCCGACACACACGTACCGACACCCCCACACACTCAGGGATATAGAGATATATATATATATATATATATATATATTTATTAGGGATAGATATATATGTATGGAGACAGTCCCCCAATAAGGCTCTTTGGAGAGACAGAGTATTCCAGCACACATCCAGCGCCACCGGACACTGGAATAAAATCCCAGTCAGTGCAGCGCTTTTATATAAATATACTCACTGCGCCAAATAAATGTGCCCCCCTCTTTTTTAGTGATGTGCACCGGACATTTTTCGGGTTTTGGTTTTGGATTCGGTTCCGCGGCCGTGTTATGGATTCGGACGGGTTTTGGCAAAACCTCCCTGAAATTTTTTTGTCGGATTCGGGTGTGTTTTGGATTCGTTTTTTTTTTTTACAAAAAACCCTAAAAAACAGCTTAAATCATAGAATTTGGGGGTCATTTTGATCCTATAGTATTATTAACCTCAATAACTATAATTTACACTCATTTTCAGTCTATTCTGAACACCTCACACCTCACAATATTATTTTTAGTCCTAAAATTTGCACAGAGGTCGCTGGATGGCTAAGCTAAGCGACCCAAGTTGCCGACACAAACACCTGGCCCATCTAGGAGTGGCACTGCAGTGTCAGACAGGATGGTAGATTTAAAAAATAGTCCCCAAACAGCACATGATGCAAAGAAAAAAAGAGGTGCACCAAGGTCGCTGGATGGCTAAGCTAAGCAACCCAAGTGGCCGTCACAAACACCGGGCCCATCTAGGAGTGGCACTGCAGTTTTCTAGCGAGAGGATGAGTGCTTCCATCCTCATGTGAATCTGAACCACTAGCCATGAACATAGGCCAGGGCCTCAGCCGTTCCTTGCCACTCAGTGTCGTAAATGGCATATTGGCAAGTTTACGTTTCTCATCAGACGCTTTCAATGTTGATTTTTGGGTCATTTTACTGAACTTTTGTTTTTTGGATTTTACATGCTCTCTACTATGACATTGGGCATCGGCCTTGGCAGACGACGTTGATGGCATTTCATCGTCTCGGCCATGACTAGTGGCAGCAGCTTCAGCACGAGGTGGAAGTGGATCTTGATCTTTCCCTATTTTAACCTCCACATTTTTGTTCTCCATTTTTTAATGTGTGGAATTATATGCCAGTATCAATAGCAATGGCCTACTACTATATATACTGCGCACAACTAAAATGCACCACAGGTATAGAATGTAGATGGATAGTATACTTGACGACACAGAGGTAGGTACAGCAGTGGCCTTCCGTACCGTACTGCTATATATACTGGTGGTCACTGTGTCAGCAAATTGCAAAACTAAAATGCACCACAGGTATAGAATCTAGATGGATAGTATACTTGACGACACAGAGGTAGGTACAGCAGTGGCCTACTGTACCGTAATGCTATATATTATATACTGGTGGTCAGCAAACTGTGCAAAACTGAAATGCACCACAGGTATGGATGGATAGTATACTTGACGACACAGAGGTAGGTACAGCAGTGGCCTTCTGTACCGTAATGCTATATATTATATACTGGTGGTCAGCAAAATTATGCACTGTACTCCTACTAGATACTGTCTACAATGCAGCACAGATATGGAGTGTTTTTCAGGCAGACAACGTATACTGGTGGTCACTGGTCAGCAAAACTCTGCACTGTACTCCTCCTATATAATATTATACTGGTGGTCCCCAGTCCCCACAATAAAGCAGCACACTGAGCACAGATATGGAGTGTTTTTCAGGCAGACAACGTATACTGGTGGTCACTGGTCAGCAAAACTCTGCACTGTACTCCTCCTATATAATATTATACTGGTGGTCCCCAGTCCCCACAATAAAGCAGCACACTGAGCACAGATATGGAGTGTTTTTCAGGCAGACAACGTATACTGGTGGTCACTGTCAGCAAAAATCTGCACTGTACTCCTGCTATATAATGCAGCTGCTCCCCAGTCCCCACAATTAAGCAGTGTGAGCAGAGATATATGCAGCACACTGAGCACAGATAAGGAGCGTTTTTTTCATGCAGAGAACGGATAAAACTGGTGGTCACTGATCAGCAAAACTCTGCACTGTACTCCTCCTATATTAATATACAGCTGCTCCCCAGTCCCCACAATTAAGCAATAAGTAAAGCAAGCACAAATATTTGCATCAACAATACACGGAGAGGACGCCAGCCACATCCTCTCCCTAACATTTCCAATGCACGAGTGAAAATGGCGGCGACGCGCAGCTGCTTATATAGAATCCGAATCTCGCGAGAATCCGACAGCGAAATGATGACGTTCTGGCGCGCTCGGGTTAACCGAGCCATACGGGAGAATCAGAGTATGCCTCGGACCCGTGTAAAAAGGGTGAAGTTCGGGGGGTTCGGTTTCCGAGAAACCGAACCCGCTCATCACTACTCTTTTTTGCCCTCTGTACATGTGTTCAGCAGGGGAGAGTCCGGGGAGCCAGCTTCTCTGCAGCATGCTGTGGAGAAAATGGCGCTGGTTAGTGTTGAGGGATCACGCTCCACCCCCTCAACGGCGGGCTTCGGTCCCGCTCAAATCCTTATACTGGTGGGGGTTTTTGCAATATACAGCCTCCGCAGTATATATCTATGCCAGTTCCCTAGAGGTTTCATAATTGCTGCCCAGGGCGCCCCCCCCTGCGACCTGCACCCATACAGTGCCACGTGTGTGTGTGTGTGTGTGTGTGTGTGTGTGTGTGTGTGTGTGTGTGTGTGTGTGTGTGTGTGTGTAAAGGCGGGAGCAATGGCGCGCAGCGTTACCGCTGCGTGGTACCTCATTGAAGATCTGAAGTCTTCAGCCACCTTTGAAGTCTTCTTTCTTCTCATACTCACCCGGCTTCTATCTTCTGGCTCTGTGAGGAGGAGGACGGCGGCGCGGCTCCGGGACGAACGGCGAGGGTGAGACCTGCATTCCGACCCTCTGGAGCTAATGGTGTCCAGTAGCCTAAGAAGCAGAGCCTAGCATTTAAGTAGGTCTGCTTCGCTCTCTCCTCCCACGATGCAGGGAGCCTGTTGCCAGCAGTGCTCCCTGAAAATAAAAAACCTAACAAAAGTCTTTCACAGAGAAACTCAGTAGAGCTCCACTGCAGTGCACCCAGTCTCCCCTGGGCACAGGATCTAACTGAAGTCTGGAGGAGGGGCATAGAGGGAGGAGCCAGTGCACACCCATCTAAAGTCTTTAGAGTGCCCATGTCTCCTGCGGAGCCCGTCTATACCCCATGGTCCTTACGGAGTCCCCAGGATCCTCTAGGACATAAGAGAAATAAACAAAATAAATCACTATACACATGCAACAATGCACAGGGTGTTATGAATAACAGAACTGTAAGTACAAATGATTTAAAAATGCAACAAAGCACAAGGTGGATATAATAAAGAAATGTAGACAAGTCTGGGCCTGTGTGGAAACTCCACACCAATATCTGAATACCAGGCTCGCTGGATCAGATCAGGAAGTCAGTCAGGCAGGGTCTCGGAATCGCATGCTAAACAGGTTCTCACAGGAGCCGACATTCTCACAAGAGCAGGAACTATCACCAGCAATTTGGGTGAGGCCAGGAAAGGAATATAAATGGTGCTGCACCAATCAGAACCCAGTGATCTTAAATAAACTCTATGCAGTTGCTCCCATAGCCCCAAAAATGAGATCATAAATGAAAAGGATGTGCAGCTGCGCTGCTGCACATCCACAATTTGCTGCCAGACTATTTGCCCAGCAACCGGGAACACTGCCTGCGTCTGGTGTCCTGGTTGCTAGCCGCTCGGTGGCTTCCAGTCCCCCCTGCAATAGCGTTGCTAAGCACAGGATGGGACCCAGAAGTGCCGGCTGACGGAGGAAGTGCAGCATTCCGGTCACTTGGCAATTGCCAGGATCTGCCTCCTCCACAAGCCACGCTGTGGCTGATAACACCCCCTCATCCACAAGGTAAAACAAGTACGCACTGCACTCATCCCCTGGATGTATGTGCTTCTGTTTAACTGAGTAACAGCCGTAAATATGGCAATCGTTGATGTGCTGGTCAGCACCTAGACTGGTGTTAACCATGACAGTAAATGTTAATGTTTCAGTGCAATACTTTGATATAACATACCCTCCAACTGTACCTTTTTAATAGGTACAGTACCTTTTTTTCATGGTCTGTACCGATTTTTGGCTCTCCAAACTTCCATTGAAAGTACAGGAAAAGGGGCGTGGCCACGCCCTCTTTACCCGTGGCCACGCCCCTTTTTCGGATTTGTACCTATTTTTCAGTGTAAAATGTTGGAGGGTATGATATAATCATAAACAATGTGCAACAATATGAACATGAGCATTATACATATACATTGACAATTAGCAATGGTGTTAAATGATCAATCTATGAACCATAATACTAACTCAACATCTGTTGTGTTCATAATTGTCCAATTACACTGGTGAAAGTCTGTTACCGTTGTGGGGGGTAAATGTGTGTCCTGAACTGGAGGTAGAGACCAGCGGCCCGCTTCTGTACAATTACCAAATGTCTGAGTGCTATCATTGCGGCAGTGAAGGTGTTAATTGTGGGAATTCCCGGGGGGGGGGGGGGGGTCCTTTTCTGGCAGAGGGACGAGAATTTAGCTTGTGGGTTACTAACCGGGTCTTCGGGCTGACTCACTCAAATGTGGTACCTTTCTCCCGCGGTGGATACTTTTACAGATGCTGCCTGGGGCCTGCACCGTGCATTGAGTCGGTGGGGATGTTCTGCTTGGGCTCTTGGGAATCTTTCGCCACACACCCCCTCCACTGCAGAGGCTCTTTCCTCCGCCGCTGTGCTCTGGTCCATTCCACCGGTGGTGGGCAGCTTTGGCTTCCTCACTTGTTCCGATTTCCACGATGAGCCGGTCACATGATTTAAGTGCCAGTGCTTCCGGAGTTTTTGGTCTTGCGGTGATGCTTGGTTAGTGCCATGGGGGCAGTATAGTACTCAAATGCCTTTCAGCATGTGTGGCCTTCCTCTGAGAGATTGTGCTTACACTGTTGTCTGGCGTAAGTGGGGTTAATACTAGTGATGAGCACCGGAAATTTTTCGGGTTTTGTGTTTTGGTTTCGGTTCCGCGGCCGTGTTTTGGGTTCGAACGCGTTTTGGCAAAACCTCACCGAATTTTTTGTCGGATTCGGGTGTGTTTTGGATTCGGGTGTTTTTTTCAAAAAACCCTAAAAAACAGCTTAAATCATAGAATTTGGGGGTCATTTTGATCCCAAAGTATTATTAACCTCAATAACCATAATTTCCACTCATTTTCAGTCTATTCTGAACACCTCACACCTCACAATATTATTTTTAGTCCTAAAATTTGCACCGAGGTCGCTGGATGACTAAGCTCAGCGACCCTAGTGGCCGACACAAACACCTGGCCCATCTAGGAGTGGCACTGCAGTGTCACGCAGGATGGCCCTTCCAAAAAACACCCCCCAAACAGCACATGACGCAAAGAAAAAAAGAGGCGCAATGAGGTAGCTGTGTGACTAAGATAAGCGACCCAAGTGGCCGACACAAACACCTGGCCCATCTAGGAGTGGCACTGCAGTGTCACGCAGGATGGCCCTTCCAAAAACTACTCCCCAAACAGCACATGACGCAAAGAAAAATGAAAGAAAAAAAGAGGTGCAAGATGGAATTGTCCTTGGGCCCTCCCACCCACCCTTATGTTGTATAAACAGGACATGCACACTTTAACCAACCCATCATTTCAGTGACAGGGTCTGCCACACGACTGTGACTGAAATGACGGGTTGGTTTGGACCCCCACCAAAAAAGAAGCAATTAATCTTTCCTTGCACAAACTGGCTCTACAGAGGCAAGATGTCCACCTCTTCATCATCCTCCGATATATCACCGTGTACATCCCCCTCCTCACAGATTATCAATTCGTCCCCACTGGAATCCACCATCTCAGCTCCCTGTGTACTTTGTGGAGGCAATTGCTGCTGGTCAATGTCTCCACGGAGGAATTGATTAGAATTCATTTTAATGAACATCATCTTCTCCACATTTTCTGGATGTAACCTCGTACGCCGATTGCCGACAAGGTGAGCGGCGGCACTAAACACTCTTTCGGAGTACACACTTGTGGGAGGGCAACTTAGGTAGAATAAAGCCAGTTTGTGCAAGGGCCTCCAAATTGCCTCTTTTTCCTGCCAGTATAAGTACGGACTGTCTGACGTGCCTACTTGGATGCGGTCACTCATATAATCCTCCACCATTCTTTCAATGGGGAGAGAATCATATGCAGTGACAGTAGACGACATGTCCGTAATCGTTGTCAGGTCCTTCAGTCCGGACCAGATGTCAGCATCAGCAGTCACTCCAGACTGCCCTGCATCACCGCCAGCGGGTGGGCTCGGAATTCTGAGCCTTTTCCTCGCACCCCCAGTTGCGGGAGAATGTGAAGGAGGAGATGTTGACAGGTCGCGTTCCGCTTGACTTGACAATTTTCTCACCAGCAGTTCTTTGAACCCCAGCAGACTTGTGTCTGCCGGAAAGAGAGATCCAAGGTAGGTTTTAAATCTAGGATCGAGCACGGTGGACAAAATGTAGTGCTCTGATTTCAACAGATTGACCACCCGTGAATCCTTGTTAAGCGAATTAAGGGCTCCATCCACAAGTCCCACATGCCTAGCGGAATCGCTCTGTGTTAGCTCCTCCTTCAATGGCTCCAGCTTCTTCTGCAAAAGCCTGATGAGGGGAATGACCTGACTCAGGCTGGCAGTGTCTGAACTGACTTCACGTGTGGCAAGTTCAAAAGGTTGCAGAACCTTGCACAACGTTGAAATCATTCTCCACTGCGCTTGAGACAGGTGCATTCCACCTCCTATATCGTGCTCAGTTGTATAGGCTTGAATGGCCTTTTGCTGCTCCTCCAACCTCTGAAGCATATAGAGGGTTGAATTCCACCTCGTTACCACTTCTTGCTTCAGATGATGGCAGGGCAGGTTCAGGCGTTTTTGGTGGTGCTCCAGTCTTCTGTACGTGGTGCCTGTACGCCGAAAGTGTCCCGCAATTCTTCTGGCCACCGACAGCATCTCTTGCACGCCCCTCTCATTTTTTAAATAATTCTGCACCACCAAATTCAAGGTATGTGCAAAACATGGGACGTGCTGGAATTTGCCCAGATTTAATGCACACACAATATTGCTGGCGTTGTCCGATGCCACAAATCCACAGGAGAGTCCAATTGGGGTAAGCCATTCCGCGATGATCTTCCTCAGTTGCCGTAAGAGGTTTTTAGCTGTGTGCGTATTCTGGAAAGCGGTGATACAAAGCGTAGCCTGCCTAGGAAAGAGTTGGCGTTTGCGAGATGCTGCTACTGGTGCCGCCGCTGCTGTTCTTGCGGCGGGAGTCCATACATCTACCCAGTGGGCTGTCACAGTCATATAGTCCTGAGCCTGCCCTGCTCCACATATCCACATGTCCGTGGTTAAGTGGACATTGGGTACAACTGCATTTTTTAGGACACTGGTGAGTCTTTTTCTGAGGTCTGTGTACATTTTCGGTATCGCCTGCCTAGAGAAATGGAACCTAGATGGTATTTGGTACCGGGGACACAGTACCTCCAACAAGTCTCTAGTTGGCTCTGCAGTAATGATGGATACCGGAACCACGTTTCTCACCGCCCAGGATGCCAAGGCCTCAGTTATCCGCTTTGCAGCAGGATGACTGCTGTGATATTTCATCTTCCTCGCAAAGGACTGTTGGACAGTCAATTGCTTGGTGGAAGTAGTAAAAGTGGTCTTACGAGTACGACTTCCCCTCTGGGATGACCATCGACTCCCAGCAGCAACAACAGCAGCGCCAGCAGCAGTAGGCGTTACACGCAAGGATGCATCGGAGGAATCCCAGGCAGGAGAGGACTCGTCAGAATTGCCAGTGACATGGCCTGCAGGACTATTGGCATTCCTGGGGAAGGAGGAAATTGACACTGAGGGAGTTGGTGGGGTGGTTTGCATGAGCTTGGTTACAAGAGGAAGGGATTTACTGGTCAGTGGACTGCTTCCGCTGTCGCCCAAAGTTTTTGAACTTGTCACTGACTTATGATGAATGCGCTGCAGGTGACGTATAAGGGAGGATGTTCCAAGGTGGTTAACATCCTTACCCCTACTTATTACAGCTTGACAAAGGCAACACACGGCTTGACAAATGTTGTCCGCATTTCTGTTGAAATACTTCCACACCGAAGAGCTGATTTTTTTGGTATTTTCACCAGGCATGTCAATGGCCCTATTCCTCCCACGGATAACAGGTGTCTCCCGGGTGCCTGACTTAAACAAACCACCTCACCATCAGAATCCTCCTGGTCAATTTCCTACCCAGCGCCAGCAACACCCATATCCTCCTCATCCTGGTGTACTTCAACACTGACATCTTCAATCTGACTATCAGGAACTGGACTGCGGGTGCTCCTTCCAGCACTTGCGGGGGGCGTGCAAATGGTGGAAGGTGCATGCTCTTCACGTCCAGTGTTGAGAAGGTCAGGCATCGCAAACGACACAATTGGACTCTCCTTGTGGATTTGTGATTTCGAAGAACGCACAGTTCTTTGCGGTGCTTTTGCCAGCTTGAGTCTTTTCATTTTTCTAGCGAGAGGCTGAGTGCTTCCATCCTCATGTGAAGCTGAACCACTAGCCATGAACATAGGCCAGGGCCTCAGCCGTTCCTTGCCACTCCGTGTGGTAAATGGCATATTGGCAAGTTTACGCTTCTCCTCCGACAATTTTATTTTAGATTTTTGAGTCCTTTTTTTACTGATATTTGGTGTTTTGGATTTTACATGCTCTGTACTATGACATTGGGCATCGGCCTTGGCAGACGACGTTGCTGGCATTTCATCGTCTCGGCCATGACTAGTGGCAGCAGCTTCAGCACGAGGTGGAAGTCGATCTTGATCTTTCCCTATTTTTGGAACCTCAACATTTTTGTTCTCCATATTTTAATAGGCACAACTAAAAGGCACCTCAGGTAAACAATGGAGATGGATGGATACTAGTATACTTATGGATGGACGAGCGACTGCCGACACAGAGGTAGCTACAGCCGTGGACTACCGTACTGCGTCTGCTGCTAATATAGACTGGATGATAATGATATAAAAAATATATATATATATCACTACTGCAGCCGGACAGGTATATATTATATAATGACGGACCTGCTGGACACTGTCAGCAGAATGCGTTTATAGAATAAAAACACCACACGACGAGTGTTTAACTTTTTCAGGCAGACAATCACAATATACTGGTGGTCACTGGTCAGTCACACTGGCAGTGGCACTCTGGCAGCAAAAGTGTGCACTGTTAAATATATGTACTCCTGCTATAACTGCTCCCCAGTCTCCCCCACAATTAAGCTGTGTGAGCAGTGAGCACTCAGCACAGTCAGATATACATGGATGATGCAGCACACTGAGGCTGAGCACAGATATGGTATACTGTGTCACGGTGTATCGTTTTTTTTCAGGCAGAGTACGGATTATATTAAATAATAATAAAACTTCACTGGTGGTCACTGGTCAGTCACTAGTAAACTCTGCACTCTCTGAGTACTCCTAAGCTCCAGTAAATCAAGTGTCTCACTCTCACTATCTATTTCTATTCTAAACGGAGAGGACGCCAGCCACATCCACTCCCTATCAATCTCAATGCACGTGTGAAAATGGCGGCGACGCGCGGCTCCTTATATAGAATCAGAGTCTCGCGAGAATCCGACAGCGGGATGACGACATTCGGGCGCGCTCGGGTTAACCGAGCAAGGCGGGAAGATCCGAGTCTGCCTCGGACCCGTGTAAAAAGCGTGAAGTTCGGGGGGGTTCGGTTTCCGAGAAACCGAACCCGCTCATCACTAGTTAATACGCCATCGTCTGGGCAGATGTTGCTTCTCATTGGCTGTTTGCATTGCAGTCCTGTTAGGCTGTCCTTGTCAGTTCCTAATGTGGGTTGTGATAGGTTCATTGTCTCTAAAGCTATCCATACACCTACAGATTTATTATCTGATCTGGCTAGTTGGAGTGAAAATCTGATAATGGATGAGAGCAAATACCAATTGACCATTTGCTTCCAAACACTGGAAAACAGTGTCAGACAAATTGGTTAAATCCACAGCTGTTTTTGTCAGTTTTACAGCATTTAGGAGCAAATGTCCAACAGTCATTTGCGCTCATCCTTTACCAGGTTTTCATTCCAACTGTCCAGATCTGACAATAAATCTTTAGGTGTATGCAGGGTTGGACTGGCCCACAAGGGAAACCACCGGTGGGCCCCACTCCTTCTTCCAGGGATCAGGTACTAGACTGTGCACTTATATTTTTATGTAAACTGTTTTTATTAATTAAGGCAGCAGACAAATCATTACAACAATACATTTCCAAAGAAGGGGACAAAATCATCGCATATCACATATGTCAATACAATATGTTTAAAGCACCCAAAGTATGGAAATAAGTTGTCTGCTTATTTTACAACATCAGAACATATAAAAAGGGGAACATTCTAACAAAACAGCTTAGGAAAATAGGAAAGGAGAGAAAGAGAGGGAAGAAAAGGAAGAAAAAGACGGGGAAAGTTATGAAAGGTAGGGTCAGGTGAGAGTGTCTGCGTAGAAAGGACGAGTTCTTTGGAAGATAAGGGAGGGAACTTTATCAATTAGGGATCTGAAACACATTAGAAAGACACGTTACACGGCATGGGAGGAGAGTTATGTAGTCATGTAGGACCGATACACAGGAGATTCTTTAAAGTCATACCAGGGAAACCAGATAGCTGTGAAGTTAACGGTTTTCCCAGATGAGAAGGAGATAAGGTCTTCCATGTCTAAAAAGTAATCAATCTTTGCAAACCATAATTTAATCGAGGGTGGTGAGGTGGATCTCCAAAGAGTTGGAATAACCGCTTTTGCTGCATTGCTAAGATGTCTCAATAGGGAGCATTTATAGGAATGCGCACCCGCGGAGGTGTGATTTAGGAGCCAAAAACCCGGGTCTTTTGGGACTGCAACCCCCACTATCAGTTCGGAACACTTGAATACCTCTGTCCAAAATGGAGTTATAAGAGGGCAGTCCCACCATATGTGCACAAAGCTCCCTGGGGCATTTCTACATCTCCAGCAAAGATTCGAGAGAGAGGGAAACATTTTATTAAGAACAAGAGGAGTCCTATACCACCTATATATGAGTTTATAGAGGGTATCTAATGTTGATAAGCATAAAGAGCTCGCCTGGGCGTTACTAAATACAGAATCCCATTTGATCCGTGTAGGTAGCCCTGGCAGTTCCTTCTCCCAGGAAGCCATGAAGGTAGGAGGTTGCGGAAACAAGTCTTCCATGATAAGTGCATACATTTGTGAGATAGTATGTGTAGGAGAACTAGGAGAAATGCATAGTTTTTCGAACACGGTGAGATCCCTAGTTATATCAGAAAGGTTCTTGAAGATGTTATGAAATGATGAACCTGCAGGAACTTCCAAAAATCAGCACTATGTATGTTCCAATGAGACTGAATATCTGAAAATGAGCGCACCCTACCTGAGCTCACCAGCTGACCGACCCTGAAAATCCCGGCTTCTGCCCATGGAGCAAAAGCTGTCCCATGGAGACCCGGAACAAATTCGGAATTATGGAGAAAGGAGGTTAAAGGGGACCATTTGGAGGATATATGGCTCTGAGCTCTCAGCGTGGCCCATAATTTAAGCGTGGGGGAAACTGTGGGGTGGGTAATCTTCGGAAGGATAGTAAGCCAAGATGCAATTTCGATATAATGTGGGAGGCAACCTTCCTCCAGAAGAACCCATTGTTTGCAATCTTTAGCCCGCGACCATTCCAGGATCCTATTCAAATGTACTGCATGATAGTAGCTAGAAATGTGTGGGAGTTGTTGCCCACCTTGATGTTTTCTCCTAAATAAAATGTCGTGTTTAAACCTGGGTGTTTTGCATCCCCAAACAAATGCACGAATAAGAGTCTGGACGTCTCGGAACCAAAGTAGGGGGATGTGTATAGGAAGGGTCTGGAGAAAGAATAATATCCTAGGGAGGGCATTCATTTTGACATTGATCCTGCCAAACCATGATAACCTTAATTTCTTCCATTTCTGGAAGTCTAGGCGAAGCTTCGCCAACAGGGGGCTAAAATTCAGGGAGAATAATTTGGATAAATCGTTGGACAGTAGCACCCCCAAATATTTTAATTTGTGATCGTGCCAAGTAAAAGGGAAGGCGCGTTACAGACCCTCTACTACGTCAGGAGGGGCAGTTAAATTCATGGCAATAGATTTGGAATAATTTATTTTGAAGTTAGAGAGGGCTTCGAACTTCTCAAATTCTACCATCAGGTTTGGTAAAAAGGTGACCAGTTTTGAAATTATAGCGAGTAAGTAGTCGGCATATAAAGACAATTTGTATTCAGTCCCCTTTATCAGCAAACCCGAAATATTCGGATTTGCCCTAATGCTTCGAGCTAATGTTTCCATGCAAAGGACAAAACTGTACACTTGTATTATACATGGTAGATATGTTGCATTACACTGCACTAGACTATTGTGTATTTCAAGCCTCTGTGGAGGATGGCCACACTCCCTTTGTAGGCTGGAAACACCCTTAAGTATGGGCCCCTATCACTCCATTCCCTCGGTGGGCCCTTAATACCCCAGTCCCACACTGGGTGTATGGGCAGCATAAGTCTGTGTAATTATTTACAATGTTGTGATAAAATACATTGTAAATCCATGTTTGAATGAGTAACAGAATTGCTACCATTTTATTTTTTTAACAGAATTATTTTTATTGAAGAAATGTCAATGTTACATTACAGATTTCCAAATTATAAACATACATAAAATAAAGGCACCGTAGAATATCCAATCTGCAATGACATTAAAGTACACTGCTCAAAAAAATAAAGGGAACACTAAACTAACACATCCTCGATCTGAATGAATTAATTATTATTATTAAATACTTTGTTCTTTACATAGTTGAATGTGCCGACAACAAAATCACATAAAAATTATCAATGGAAATCAAATTTATTAACCCATGGAGGTCTGGATTTGGAGTCGCACTCAAAATTAAAAGTGTAAAAACACACTACAGGCTGATCCAACTTTGATGTAATGTCCTTAAAACAAGTCAAAATGAGGCTCAGTAGTGTGTTTGGCCTCCACGTGCCTGCATGACCTCCCTACAATGCCTGGGCATGCTCCTGATGAGGTGGCGGATGGTCTCCTGAGGATCTCCTCCCAGACCTGGACTAAAGCATCCACCAACTCCTGAACAGTTTGTGGTGCAACGTGGCGTTGGTGGATGGAGCGAGACAGGATGTCCCAGATGTGCTCAATTGGATTCAGGTCTGGGGAACGGGCGGGCCAGTCCATAGCATCAATGCCTTCATCTTGCAGGAACTGCTGACACTCCAGCCACACGAGGTCTAGCATTAGGAGGAACTCAGGGCCAACCGCACCAGCATATGGTCTCACAAGGGGTCTGAGGATCTCATCTCGGTACCTAATGGCAGTCAGGCTACCTCTGGCGAGCACAGGAGGGCTGTGCGGCCCCCCAAAGAAATGCCACCCCACACCATTACTGACCCACTGCCAAACCGGTCATGCTGGAGGATGTTGCAGGCAGAACGTTCTCCTTGGCGTCTCCAGACTCTGTCACGTCTGTCACATGTGCTCAGTGAGAACCTGCTTTCATCTGTGAAGAGCACAGGGCGCCAGTGGCGAATTTGCCAATCTTGGTGTTCTCTGGCAAATGACAAACATCCTACACTGTGTTGGGCTGTAAGCACAACCCCCACTTGTGGACGTCGGGCCCTCATACCACCCTCATGGGAGTCTGTTTCTGATCGTTTGAGTAGACACATGCACATTTGTGGCTTGCTGGAGGTCATTTTGCATGGCTCTGGCAGTGCTCCTCCTGTTCCTCCTTGCACAAAGGCGGAGGTAGCGGTCCTACTGCTGGGTTGTGGCCCTCCTACGGCCTCCTCCACGTCTCCTGATGTACTGGCCTGTCTCCCGGTAGCACCTCCATGCTCTGGACACTACGCTGACAGACACAGCAAACCTTCTTGCCACAGCTCGCATTGATGTGCCATCCTGGATGAGCCGCACTACCTGAGCCACTTGTGTGGGTTGTATGGAGGTCATACAGGCACGTGGAGGCCACACACACACACACACACACACACACACACACTACTGAGCCTCATTTTGACTTGTTTTAAGGACATTACATCAAAGTTGGATCAGCCTGTAGTGTGTTTTTCCACTTTAATTTTGAGTGTGACTCCAAATCCAGACCTCCATGGGTTAATAAATTTGATATCCATTGATAATTTATGTGATTTTGTTGTCAGCACATTCAACTATGTAAAGAACAAAAGTATTTAAAAAGAATATTTAATTCATTCAGATCTAGGATGTGTTATTTTAGTGTTCCCTTTATTTTTTTGAGCAGTGTATATAGCAGGGGAACAAAGACAAAAAAAAAAAAAGGAAGATAAAAAAACGCAAATTTATCAGGTAATCAATAAATACGACTAGTAGGCTTGTCCTGAAAGTACCCATCAGTAGATCCATAGGAGAATAGAAATCTACATCGCAAAAGATAGTTAGTTAGAAAAATCAATCTTAAAGAGAAGGCCAACTCTCAAAATTATCCAGAAAATAACATTTCTCTGACGTCCTAGTGGATGCTGGGAACTCCGTAAGGACCATGGGGGATAGACGGGCTCCGCAGGAGAGTGGGCACTCTAAAAGAAAGATTAGGTACTACCTGGTGTGCACTGGCTCCTCCCACTATGACCCTCCTCCAGACCTCAGTTAGATTTCTGTGCCCGGACGAGCTGGATGCACACTAGGGGCTCTCCTGAGCTCCTAGAAAGAAAGTTTATTTTAGGTTTTTTATTTTACAGTGAGACCTGCTGGCAACAGACTCACTGCAGCGAGGGACTAAGGGGAGAAGAAGCGAACCTACCTGCTGCAGCTAGCTTGGGCTTCTTAGGCTACTGGACACCATTATAGCTCCAGAGGGATCGACCGTATGGAACTGGCCTTGGTGTTCGTTCCCGGAGCTGCGCCGCCGTCCCCCTTACAGAGCCAGAAGCAAGAAGAGATCCGGAAAATCGGCGGCAGAAGACATCAGTCTTCACCAAGGTAGCGCACAGCACTGCAGCTGTGCGCCATTGCTCCTCATACACACTTCACACTCCGGTCACTGAGGGTGCAGGGCGTTGGGGGGGGCACCCTGAGCAGCAATAAAAACACCTTGGCTGGCAAATATATCACAATATATAGCTCCAGAGGCTATATATGTGATAAATACCCCTGCCAGAATCCATAAAAAAGCGGGAGAAAAGTCAGCGAAAAAGGGGCGGAGCTATCTCCCTCAGCACACTGGCGCCATTTTCTCTTCACAGTGCAGCTGGAAGACAGCTCCCCAGGCTCTCCCCTGTAGTTTGCAGGCTCAAAGGGTTAAAAAGAGAGGGGGGGCACTAAATTTAGGCGCAATAGTGTATATACAAGCAGCTATTGGGAAAAATTCACTCAATATAGTGTTAATCCCTAAATTATATAGCGCTCTGGTGTGTGCTGGCATACTCTCTCTGTCTCCCCAAAGGGCTGTGTGGGGTCCTGTCCTCAGTCAGAGCATTCCCTGTGTGTGTGCGGTGTGTCGGTACGGCTGTGTCGACACGTTTGATGAGGCTTATGTGGTGGCAGATCAGATGCCGATAAATGTGATGTCGCCCCCTGTGGGGCAGACACCAGAGTGGATGGATAGGTGGAAGGTATAAACCGACAGTGTCAACTCCTTACATAAAAGGCTGGATGACGTAACAGCTGTGGGACAGCCGGCTTCTCAGCCTGCGCCTGCCCAGGCGTCTCAAAGGCCATCAGGGGCTCAAAAACGCCCGCTCCCTCAGATGGCAGACACAGATGTCGACACGGAGTCTGACTCCAGTGTCGACGAGGTTGAGACATATACACAATCCACTAGGAACATCCGTTACATGATCCCGGCAATAAAAAATGTGTTAAACATTTCTGACATTAACCCAAGTACCACTAAAAAAGGGTTTTATGTTTGGGGAGAAAAAGCAGGCAGTGTTTTGTTCCCCCATCAAATGAGTGAATGAAGTGTGAAAAAGCGTGGGTTCCCCCAATAAGAAACTGGTAATTTCTAAAAAGTTACTGATGGCGTACCCTTTCCCGCCAGAGGATAAGTTACGCTGGGAGATATCCCCTAGGGTGGATAAGGCGCTCACACGTTTGTCAAAAAAGGTGGCACTTCCGTCTTAGGATACGGCCACTTTGAAGGTACCTGCTGATAAAAAGCAGGAGGCTATCCTGAAGTCTGTATTTACACACTCAGGTACTAGACTGAGACCTGCAGATAGTGCTGCTGCAGCGTGGTCTGTGACCCTGTCAAACAGGGATACTATTTTGCGAACATAAGAGCATATTAAAGACGTCGTCTTATATATGAGGGATGCACAGAGGGATATTTTGCCGGCTGGCATCCAGAATTAATGCAATGTCCATTCTGTCAGGAGGGTATTAGAGACCCGACACTGGACAGGTGATGCTGACTTTAAAAAGGTACATAGAGCCTTATAAAGGGTGAGGAATTGTTTGGGGATGGTCTCTGGGACCTCGTATCCACAGCAACAGCTGGGAAGAAAATTTTTTACCTCAGGTTTCCTCACAGCCTAAGAAAGCACTGTATTATCAGGTACAGTCCTTTCGGCTTCAGAAAAGCAAGCGGGTCAAAGGCGCTTCCTTTCTGCACAGAGACGAGGGAAGAGGGAAAAAGCTGCACCAGTCAGCCAGTTCCCAGAATCAAAATTCTTCCCCCGCTTCCTCTGAGTTCACCGCATGACGCGGGGGCTCCACAGGCGTAGCCAGTTACGGTGGGGGGCCGCCTCAAAAATTTCAGCAATCAGTGGGCTCGCTCACAGGTGGATCCCTGGATCCTTCAAGTAGTATCTCAGGGGTACAAGCTGGAATTCGAGGCGTCTCCCCCCCGCCGTTTCCTCAAATCTGCCTTGCCGACAACTCTCAGGCAGGGAGGCTGTGCTAGAGGCAATTCACAAGCTGTATTCCCAGCAGGTGATAGTCAAGGTGCCCCTACTTCAACAAGGACGGGGTTACTATTCCACACTGTTTGTGGTACCGAAACCGGACGGTTCGGTGAGACCCATTTTAAATTTGAAATCCTTGAACACATACATAAAAAAATTCAAGTTCAAGATGGAATCGCTCAGGGCGGTTATTGCAAGCCTGGAGGAGGGGGATTACATGGTATCCCTGGACATCAAGGATGCTTACCTACATGTCCCCATTTACCATCCTCACCAGGAGTACCTCAGATTTGTGGTACAGGATTGCCATTACCAATTCCAAACACTGCCGTTTGGACTGTCCACGGTACCGAGGGTCTTTACCAAGGTAATGGCAGAAATGATGATACTCCTTCGAAAAAAGGGAGTTTTAATTATCCCGTACTTGGACGATCTCCTTATAAAGGCGAGGTCCAAGGAGCAGTTGTTGGTCGGAGTAGCACTATCTCGGGAAGCGCTACAACAGCATGGATGGATTCTATAAATTCCAAAGTCACAGCTGGTTCCTACCACACGCCTACTGTTCCTGGGGATGGTTCTGGACACAGAACAGAAAAAAAGTGTTTCTCCCGCAGGAGAAAGCCAAGGAGCTGTCATCTCTAGTCAGAGACCTCCTGAAACCAAAACAGGTATCGGTGCATCACTGCACACGAGTCCTGGGAAAAATGGTAGCTTCTTACGAAGCAGAATTCCATTCGGCAGGTTCCATGCAAGAACCTTTCAGTGGGACCTCTTGGACAAGTGGTCGGGATCGCATCTTCAGATGCATCGGCTGATAACCCTGTCTCCAAGGACCAGGGTATCTCTACTGTGGTGGCTTCAGAGTGCTCATCTTCAAGAGGGCCGCAGATTCGGCATACAGGACTGGGTCCTGGTAACCACGGATGCCAGCCTTCGAGGCTGGGGAGCAGTCACACAGGGAAGAAATTTCCAAGGACTTTGGTCAAGTCAGGAGTCGTCCCTACACAAATGTTCTGGAACTGAGGGCCATTTACAATGCCCTAAGTCTGGCAAGGCCTCTGCTTCAAAACCAGCCGGTACTGATCCGATCAGACATCACGGCAGTCGCCCATGTAAACCGACAGGGCGGCACAAGAAGCAGGATGGTGATGGCAGAAGCCACAAGGATTCTCTAATGGGCGGAAAATCACGTCTTAGCACTGTCAGCAGTGTTCATTCCGGGAGTGGACAACTGGGAAGCAGACTTCCTCAGCAGACACGACCTACACCCGGGAGAGTGGGGACTTCATCCAGAAGTCTTCCAACTGTTGGTAAACCGTTGGGAAAGGCCACAGGTGGACATGATGGCGTCCCGCCTAAACAAAAAACAAGATGATATTGCGCCAGGTCAAGGGACCCTCAGGCAATAGCTGTGGATGCTCTAGTGACACCGTGGGTGTACCAGTCGGTTTTATGTATTCCCTCCTCTGCCTCTCATACCAAGGGTACTGAGAATAATAAGAAAACGAGGAGTAAGAACGATACTCGTGGTTCCGGATGGGCCAAGAAGAGCTTGGTACCCAGAACTTCAAGAAATGATATCAGGGGACCCATGGCCTCTACCGCTCAGACAGGATCTGCTACAGCAGGGGCCCTGTCTGTTCCAAGACTTACCGCGGCTGCGTTTGACGGCATGGCGGTTGAATTCCGGATCCTAAAGGAAAAGGGCATTCCGGAGGAAGTCATTCCTACGCTGATAAAAGCCAGGAAAGAAGTAACCGCAAACCATTATCACCGTATTTGGCGAAAATATGTTGCGTGGTGTGAGGCCAGGAAGGCCCCAACAGAGGAATTTCAGCTGGGTCGTTTTCTGCACTTCCTACAGTCAGGAGTGACTATGGGCCTAAACGTGGGTTCCATTAAGGTCCAGATTTCGGCTCTGTCGATTTTCTTCCAGAAAGAACTGGCTTCACTGCCTGGAGTTCAGACATTTGTAAAGGGAGTGCTACATATTCAGCCCCCTTTTGTGCCTCCTGTGGCACCTTGGGATCTCAACGTGGTGTTGAGTTTCCTAAAATCACATTGGTTTGAGCCACTGAAAACTGTGGATTTGAAATATCTCACGTGGAAAGTGGTCATGTTATTGGCCTTGGCTTCGGCCAGGCGTGTGTCAGAATTGGCGGCTTGTTCATGTAAAAGCCCTTATCTGATTTTCCATATGGATAGGGCAGAATTGAGGACTCGTCCCCAGTTTCTCCCTAAGGTGGTATCAGCTTTTCACTTGAACCAACCTATTGTAGTGCCCGCGGCTACTAGGGACTTGGAAGATTCCAAGTTACTGGACGTAGGTAAAGGATGAGTCGCACAGACACTTATTTGCATTCAATATTTTTTATGTATATATGTAATATATGTCCTTTCCCTTATGTTCAATAATCTAGGTATATACCTTTTATCTATTGGGAGGTGCTCCAAGGGATAGCGTAAGTATAGAAATTCAAAAGAAGAAGATTCCCTGTACTGGGCACACGCGGACAAGTATACTTTCTTAAAGTCAAATATCTGTTACGATAGATGACCACAGATTCTAAAATATAACTTTTAATATTATTACTAAAACATGAGCGAAATATAGTGCATGTGAATTGTGAATAATTGTGAATAAATTTAATAAAGTGAATTAAAAAGCCTAGCCACTGTAATGATGTATTTCTTCACTGTCTCCAATGTTTTAAACAGTGTTTCAGTATTAGTAACAACTAAAGTTGCCAAATGTCTTGCAATGATACATTTGTATCTGGGAGTAAACAACTCCTTCATGTAACTTAGTGATACCACCACTATTCTAATTTTGACTTCGTGTTTTCAGTGTGCGCATCACTGACTACAATTTACTGTATTTAAATGGTGGGCCATGATATAATGTTGCCTCCTCTGAATAATGTATTGATTACTTTGCTGCTTGGGGGATAATGTCCCTGTGCTACTGTCCTAAATAATTATATGGTGCCTTGTGTGTTAATTTTCTCCTTGAGCTGCCCTTATTACTGTCTAACAGAAAGTTCTCAGACAGATGCACTGGGACTTTCTATTAAGATCCCAGTGTGCCGGCCCTAGAACACCTAATACAATAGCGGCCAAACATTGAGGGGACACGTTGTGGTCCCAGCTACATTGTAGCTTGTTCCCGCTGATACACGCTGCGGGAGGGAGCCGATGATATTGCTGCACTGGGGTTTAAAGTATAAGATCCCATTGTGCCGGCCCTGTAACGTTTAATGTAATAGCGGCAAAATATTGAGGGGATACATAGTGGTCCCAGCTACAGTGTGGATGAACTTGCAGGCACTATTTACTATTAGAAATAAAGAAAATATATGTGCTGTACACAATACTGAATAATCAACTGTCCTATTATGAAATAATCTGTTTGGTAAATGTGATACAAGGAAATATTACAATATATATGATTGCCTAATGAGCATTTTGGTTGTGATATTAAAGAAACATTTGCTTCAGTATTAAGGATAAATATCAACTATTTGGTAAAAACTGTTCAATAAACTACACACGTGCATAACAGATGTTGAGTAGAACCTGATAAAAAGCAGTGGCTGTATGGTAAATGCATGAAAAACATTATGTGCAAGTGATGTTGATATAGGATCAATAATATGACTCACAGCCATATAGTAAAGAGTATTATCAACGATACATATGTGTAGAGAATGATATCAAGCCCCATCTGTCTGAGAACTTTGTTAGACAGTAATAAGGGCAGCTCAAGGAGAAAATTAACACATAAGGCACCATATAATTATTTAGGACAGTAGCACAGGGACATTATCCCCCAAGCAGCAAAGTAATCAATACATTATTCAGAGGAGGCAACATTATATCATGGCCCACCATTTAAATACAGTAAATTGTAGTCAGTGATGCGCACACTGAAAACACGAAGTCAAAATTAGAATAGTGGTGGTATCACTAAGTTACATGAAGGAGTTGTTTACTCCCAGATACAAATGTATCATTGCAAGACATTTGGCAACTTTAGTTGTTACTAATACTGAAACACTGTTTAAAACATTGGAGACAGTGAAGAAATACATCATTACAGTGGCTAGGCTTTTTAATTCACTTTATTAAATTTATTCACAATTATTCACAAGCACTATATTTCGCTCATGTTTTAGTAATATTAAAAGTTATATTTTAGAATCTGTGGTCATCTATCGTAACAGATATTTGACTTTAAGAAAGTATACTTGTCCGCGTGTGCCCAGTACAGGGAATCTTCTGCTTTTGAATTTCTAAAGTTACTGGACGGCTGGAGTCAGGAAAACTGACTCGCTTTTTATCCTGTAGGCACCCAACAAAATAGGTGCTCCTGCTTCTAAGCAGACTATTGCTCGCTGAATTTGTAGCACAAGGTAGCACAATTTGTACCAAAAGGTACTGGAAACTCCTTAGGAAGGACTTGTGTAGTCCGAACGCGTTAAGCTGGTGGCGTTCGATTGTGAAGGGCTCTAGCTGTTTGACCTGGACTGTCGTTTTCTCCTGATGTGCTGTGGATTCCAGAGTTTCCAGTACCTTTTGAGAGGGTAATTTGAGTACCAGATGCCAGCTAGCCCCATCCACTTTACATGTGGTTACATGCTCGTTTTAACTGTCAAATTGTGAGTGCTTAGTGTGAATAAATCGGTTGTCTTTTGTCCAACTGGGCTGTTCTATGATTTGTCTCTTCATACCGAGATAAAAACCATACCTTGAGAAGGTATACAGAGAGAATTCACTTCAGACCCACTAAGCCCTTGCTGTCGGACTAAGAGAATCCTTCAGTCCATCGTTTTCTTATATGTAAGATTATATGGTGTTGCGCCCACCACTTTCCATTTTTCTTTGTATATGTATATCTTGGAATTTCGGTGAAGGTTCCTGTGTCAGTGGCAGGCTGCTCCTACACCATTGGTAGCGCATTGTGATTGTTTTTTCCATTTTTACTGTATAGCTGAGGTACTGCCATTATTTAAAAAGGGATCCAAAAATCTTTCGGGAAACTACAGACCAGTTAGTTTAACATCTATATTGGGGAAAATATTGGAAGGAATTCTAAAGGGACGTCATACAGGAGTATCTAAAGTCCGCTAGGATTATTAGCAAGAACCAGCATGGGTTTGTGAGGGACAGGTCATGTCAGACTAACTTAATTAGCTTCTACGAGGAAGTGAGCAATAATCTTGATCAAGGAAAAGCAGTGGATGTGGTCTTCCTAGATTTTGCAAAAGCCTTCAATACAGTTCCTCACAGGAGACTGATGATCAAATTAAAGGAGATTGGCCTAGGAAAAACTATTTGCACATGGATAAGCAGCTGGTTGGATAGTAGGGTACAGCGAGTAGTGGTCAACGGGAAGTCCTCAACCTGGTCCCCAGGAGTCAGCAGAATACCACAAGGGTCCGTACTCGGACCACTACTATTCAACATATTTATCAGTGACCTAGAAATAGGCCTGGAAAGCACAGTGTCAATCTTTGCAGATGATACTAAACTGTGTAAGGTAATTAATTCAGAATTGGATGTGGAGTCCTTGCAGAATGATCTATCTAAACTTGAACTCTGGGCGTCTAAATGGAAAATGAGGTTCAATACACACAAATGCAAGGTTATGCATTTTGGGACTAAAAACAAACTTGCATCCTACATATTAAATGCGGAACGCCTAGGGGAAACAGAGTTGGACAAAGATTTGGGGGTATTCATTGATAATAGGCTTAATAACCGTACACAATGTCAAAACGCAGTAAAGAAGGGAAGGTGGTAGCGTGCATAAAAAGGGGAATTGAGACAAGGGACTCAGATGTAATCATGACGTTGTATACGGCATTGGCACGTCCGCACCTGGAATATTGTGTTCAGTTTTGGGCACCATTGTATAAAAATGACAGTGAACTCGAAAGTGTTCAAAGGCAAGCTACTAAATTGATTAAAGGCCTAGAAGGATTGGACTATAAGGAAAGACTTACTAGGTTGAATATGTATACACTAGAAAAGAGGCGCCTAAGAGGAGATATTAATATCTTCAAATATGTAAAGGGACATCACAAAGAGTTATCTGAGGAATTTTTAATTAAAAACAGCTTAGGACACGTGGGCACTCGCTGCGACTGAAGGAGAGAAATTTCCAAACGCAACGAAGGAAAGGGTTCTTCACTGTTAGGGCAATCAGGATGTGGAATTCCCTGCCAGGGAAGGTGGTAATGGCGGACTCTGTAATTGGACTTAAAAAAGGAATGGATAAATTTCTGAATGAAACAGCTATCCAAGCTTATAATACTTAAAATATCAACGTGGGAAATCCGGGGGTAACATGAGTTATAGTAGCTAACTAGTCATAAAACATTATTTAGCAAGTATGTAGAATCATCAAAACTTAAAACAGGTTGAACACAATGGGCAATTTGCCTCTATTCAACCTCAAATACTATGTTACTATGTTTTAAGTAGCAGAAGATGGTCTATAATTAACTCTGGTCCATATCAGGTAACCTAAAGGAAAATCCTGGCACATACGTTTTTCAATATCTACTCAAGGTTTAGAAGGGCCAGGAGAAACCAATCCTTCATTTGATCAAGCAGGCATGCTTGTTGACAAAACTCAAGGTTAATAAAGGCGAGGCCCCCACTACGCTTAGACCTTTGAAAACGATCCCTAGCTATCCCAGATTTCTTACCTTTCCAGAGAAAGATAGATATGGACAGAGTAAAACTTAAGTAAAGTAATTGAAACCAAATATAGATTGGCCCTAAACAAATATGGAATAGCAAAATTTTAATAGAGGAGAGACACCCCCATCTAAGATATATCATAATTTGTCCACTGCTTTGTGAGATCTGTAAATTGATCAAGAAGAGGTAAGTAATTACATGGTACCGCATCTTGAAGATTTACAGGAATTTTAATTCCTAAATATTGGAAGGAAGATGCTTGCCAAAAATAACTGTACTGTGATTTTAATGATTGGAGAAAAGGTTGGTCCATATCAAGGAAGCACTTCAGTTTTAGATGTGTTTAGCTTATAATGTAAGCAGGGCCGGCTCCAGGCCTACTAGCACCCTGAGCGAGAAAATGTAAAAGCGTCCCCCAACCCCTATGCTTCGGGGAAAGTGGGCGTGGCCTCTTGGGGAAGTGGGTGTGGCCTCGTAACTTCATATTATCAAACTATAAATAAATATATTTTTTCACACCCCCTCTATGCACACAATTAGCAGCCTTATGCAGAACAGCCACATTAGTGTTCCTTACACACATAATGTGCAGTGCCAGCTACACATGACATGCCCCACAGCAGTGCCAGCTACACATGACATGCCCCGCAGCAGTGCCAGCTACACATGACATGCCCCGCAGCAGTGCCAGCTACACATGACATGCCCCGCAGCAGTGCCAGCTACACATGACATGCCCCGCAGCAGTGCCAGCTACACATGACATGTCCCGCAGCAGTGCCAGCTACACATGACATGCCCCGCAGCAATGCCAGCTACACATGACATGCCCCACAACAGTGCCAGCTACACACAATAGGCCCCCCAGTAGTGCCAGCTACACATGATAGTGTTCACGTTTTAGGGCAGGGTGCTGATCACAAGGAGGGCACATTTTTAAGTAAGGAGGGCAAAATGATGTACATACTGTAATGCTTGGTGCTCCTCCACCCACATGCAGAAGCAGGGACAGTGCGCGGCGAAGGCGCGCAGCAAAAATTTAGGGGCGTTGCTTCGTGGGGAAGGTGCATGACCACAGAATAGTGGCAATTCGCATTACACCACATAGTAGTGCAGCTAATACACATTGCACCAGGTAGAACCTCCTAGACACATTGCGCCAGGTAGAACCTCCTAGACACTTTGCGCCAGGTAGAACCTCCTAGACACTTTGCGCCAGGTAGAACCTCCTAGACACTTTGCGCCAGGTAGAACCTCCTAGACACTTTGCGCCAGGTAGAACCTCCTAGACACTTTGCGCCAGGTAGAACCTCCTAGACACTTTGCGCCAGGTAGAACCTCCTAGACACTTTGCGCCAGGCAGAACCTCCTAGACACTTTGCGCCAGGCAGCGCACGTTAGACACTTTGCGCCAGGCAGCGCACGTTAGACACTTTGCCTAGCCAGACTCCTAGTAGATACACTACATGATATGCCCCCCAGCAGTGCCAGCTACACGTGACATGCCCCCCAGCAGTGCCAGCTACACGTGACATACCCCCCAGCAGTGCCAGCAACACGTGACATGCCCCCCAGCAGTGCCAGCTACACGTGACATGCCCCCCAGCAGTGCCAGCTACACGTGACATGCCCCCCAGCAGTGCCAGCTACACGTGACATGCCCCCCAGCAGTGCCAGCTACACGTGACATGCCCCCCAGCAGTGCCAGCTACACGTGACATACCCCCCAGCAGTGCCAGCTACACGTGACATACCCCCCAGCAGTGCCAGCTACACGTGACATACCCCCCAGCAGTGCCAGCTACACGTGACATGCCCCCCAGCAGTGCCAGATACATAAATGCCCCCACAAAGCCAGATACATAAGTGCCCCCACAGTGCCAGATAAATCAGTGACCCCACAGTGCCAGATACATAAGTGCCAGATACATAAATGCCCCCAGTGCCACAATATAAATGCCCCCCACAGTGCAGATATGCCCCCACAGTGCCAGATACATAAATGCCCCCAGTGCCAGAAACATAAATGCCTCTACAGTGCCAGAAACAAATGCCCCCACAGTGCCAGAAACATAAATGCCCCCACAGTGCCAGAAACATAAATGCCCCCACAGTGCCAGAAACATAAATGTCCCCACAGTGCAGATATGCCCCCACAGTGCCAGATACATAAATGCTCCCAGTGCAGATATGCCCCTACAGTGCCAGATACATAAATGCCCCCAGTGCCAGAAACATAAATGCCCCCACAGTGCCAGAAACATAAATGCCCCCACAGTGCCAGAAACATAAATGCCCACAGTGCCAGAAACATAAATGCCCCCACAGTGCAGATATGCCCCCACAGTGCCAGATATATAAATGCTCCCAGTGCAGATATGCCCCTACAGTGCCAGATACATAAATGCCCCCCGTGCCACAAAACATAAATGCCCCCACAGTGCAGATATGCCCCCACAGTGCCAGAAACATAAGTGCCCCCACAGTGCAGATATGCCCCCACAGTGCCAGAAACATAAATGCCCCCACAGTGCAGATATGCCCCCACAGTGCCAGAAACATAAATGCCCCCACAGTGCAGCTATGACCCCACCGTGCCAGATTTTCACTTACATGTCACTGCGGTGCTGGGAGCCGGGAGGGGGGAGTACTGCTGTGGGCGCGGGCGGGTGGGCGGACGGATGAACACTTCTGTATGCGCGCTATGCGCGCTGCCGGCGTCTAACGTCAGACACCGGCGCTGCGCTGCATAGCGCGCACACAAGCGGCCAGGACACTGATTGAAGGCTGGCTCCAGGCAGGAATATGGCGGCCGCAGCGTGCGGCGCCCTATAAGAGTGGCGCCCAGCGCGGCCACTCTAGTCGAACATGCCTGGAGCCGGCCCTGAATGTAAGACACTAGCGTAATCCTGGAGGACACTGAACCAGTGCCGTAACTAGGCATTTTAGCGCTGTGTGCAAGAAACGGCATTGGCGCCCCCATGCAAGATAGGGGCAGTGTGCGCCGTAGGCGTGTGAAAAATATATAGGGGCGTGGCTTCACAGGGAAGGGGTGTGGCCACAAAATACCAATTCAAATTACGGCAGACAGTCCCCCCTTTTTACACATTACGGCAGGAGAGAGAGAATGAATGCTGGCAGCACCAGAGGAGGAGGAGCGGGGAGGGGGACTGGAGCCACAGCAGCGCCATGTAATTGGTAGAGGCGCCGCTGCAGCAGTCCCCTCTCCTATCTGAGGGTCATGGGAAAGGTTAAAATCACTCAATGAAAAACTGCCCCTTATTAAATATCTTGCAATTTTTGAAAGAAGTTTTGAGGAAGCGAGGTGTTTGGTATTGGGAGCATATAGGGACGTAAGAGTAACATACCTAGAACGTATTTTCCGGGATGTAGCTATGTGACCGGCAGTCAGGAGACCGCTGGTCACAATACTAACCACTACATCCTGCACCATGAAAATCCCAACAGTCGGCATACAGACTAGCAGGGACTATTCCCACTCGTGAGTGTCCATGACATCCATAGAGTGGGAATAGTACCTGCCTGCAAGGGGCTTCGTTGTGCTTGCCCCCACCGCTAGCATTCTTTGGCCAGGATCCCGGCGTCCGGATGCTGACCGCCGGAATATCGGGTTGCCGGTAACACGGCCTCAATTTTCCCTACCAGAATCAAATATCCACTATTGCAATCCACCCACTTACTCTCCAATTGAAAGGAACAAGATTTGGGAGAGAGTATAATGTAGCTACTCAGTTTCTCTTAAACGGACCACATGAAATATATAATGTTGGGTAATTGTTATTAGAGAATTGTGGGGGGAGAGTGCAATGGGAAATGTGATTCTTGAATAGCAACAATCTCTGCCTTCTGATCTGCAAAGTATTTCAGAGCTAGGCGTCTCTAGCGGGGTGAGTTATTACCTTTCACATTAAGATTTAAAAACTTCACCATGGTGGATATAAAAAAAAAAAAAAAAAAAGATGTTGTGGCATAGACAGATAAGTAGGTACATTGTTATGTTATGGGCATGCTCATACCTTAAAAGGTAAGAGAACATCAAAGTACATATCATTTAATAAAAAACAGAAAAAAAAAATGATAAAAAGGTATAGAAAAGGAACAGAAGGAGCTGAAGGGTCCATCACAAGGACTGCATGACGGACAAACAATTATAAGTAGGAGGCAGGTAAGCCTTAAATACCTACCGCCACCTCCTGTCATAATACAAACACAGGTAAAATGAATCCTAGTACTTTTCTAACAAAAAAAGTAAAATATCTCAGACTAAGATTAAATCTAAGTAGATACCTCCATTATTCATTATACCAGATGTTCTCAAGCGCGGTCCTCAAGGCACCCCAACGGTCGAGGTTTTAGGCATATCCATGGCTCAGCACAGATGGCTAAATCAAATTGACTGAGGTGCTAGTTAAGTCACCTGTGGCCAAGCATGAATAAACGTGACCTGGACCATTGGGGTTCCTTGAGAGCCGCATTTGAGAACCTCTGCATAATACCCAAACAGAGCTAAATGAATAATGTCAAGATAAAATCCCATTGAACATAACCTATTAAACTGCAAAGAGAAGAGCAAAAAAAAAAAAAAAAGAGAATAAAAGCATAATCATCATACATTCTCATAGGTGTAGACTTTAGCTTGTAACCAGAGATCACTCCGTGAGCATTATTTTAGGCAATGTAGCATGATTACTATCAATGGATAGGTCCCATATTTGTTTTCTATGTGGTCTGTTCTGGTGCCAATCTCAGAAATAGCAGAATTTAACGATTGAATAGTAGACTTAAGTTCCGCAGTAATGTCTGCTTTAAAAATAGAGCATGGAGTGTAGAGGGTAGGGTAAAAGGACCATCTAACGAGGCCGTGGACTCTTGTGCAAGTAAAACTGAACTGGGAGAGTTAAGAGAAGCTGCTTGAGAAGGTGAAGCAGGTGACGTGATTTTCCTCCAGATGCCGAGAAAAAAAAAAAAGTGCATTTGTGGGGCCGATTTGGTCCCTTTGAACTTTTTCAAAGGCATATTGATGGGACTTCAAAAACACAGATTCCGAAGTATATAGGAAACTTAAAGATTACTAAATCAAAAGCTCAAAACAGGAGGTGACGGGCAAATGGGGTAAAAAAAAAAAAAAAAAAGTCACATTTCCAGAGTATCCTGTGATAATGCAGAAACCTTTGTGGACTGCAGCATCCAACCAAATCTGTATTATTTGCTATGGAAGATCATATACACAGAATCACCTTCAGGGAAAATGCAGATAGACTAATCACAACTTTCAGTAGAAAAAGTAAAAATGATTATAGTGTGATGTAGATTGAGATCTTCAGTGAAGCACATCAAGCCCCAAAAGACAATACAAATATAGTGCTGTGTCCTCGACCCAGCCAGTAGGACACACAATGTATTGAAGTAATGTGTGATCTTAAGGGGAGTGAGGTGTCCAAGATTTCTCCTAGATTGGGAGAAAGGAGGTTAGTCAAGGAGCAGGAGAAGTGTGGTCCGCTTTAGCAAAGAGTAGGAGCTTCAGCGGTCACATCTCATAGCCGCTGTGGCAGTAGTATCAGACCACACTGCTGCATCCCACACTTCAGACCTTCAGGTCTTACAGCAGGCCATGGTCAGGTTGCACATTTCCTGTGCTTCGGGTCTCTGGCAGAGAAACGTGTGTCAAGCGCATAAGAGGTAGCAGGACAAGGAACTGGACATGAACGTGGTCTTGTGGCCTCCAAAACGGTGGATCATAGAGAAGCTGCAAGAAAACACATCCGCTCTGGTCTGCAGCCAGGCCATGCCCCCTCATTGCTACCATTTTATAAACATTCCACATTATAAATTCTCATTTGAATCATTGTAATAATAATCATTAAAATGCATAGTGTTACTGTTGAGCTTTATTGATGTACTCATAGCTGGTACCTTTCTTAGGTTAATAGGAAAGAATTAAAATCCTATGGTACTATTTCTACCCAATATATACGTTATGGTAAAAACTTACTGTTGATAACTGTATTTCTCCTATATACACACAGGATAACAATGGGATATGATGGAGTGATAGTGGATTGGCACCAAATGATCACAAGCTTTCAGTCCTCCCAGGATGCAATGGGCCCGTCCATATATCCCCGCCCACTAGCTCATGCAAATCAGTTGGATTCCAAAGCATTTAGGCAGGAGCATTATGTAGAACCCTATTCAGGCGAGAACACACATGCACACCCTTCCATGCAAGAGGGAAGAGTTTAGCGAGTATAAAGATCCTCAAATCAGGTGCGTCAGGGTGGGATCCCTGTGGAACCTGTGGACAAATACCGTTATCAACGGTAAGTTCTTACCATAACGTATATTTCTCCGGCAGGGTCCAAAGGGATTTCCTAAAGCAATTTTTAGTGGTGGGGATGCTCCTGATTGGACAGGAGAATCTTACGTCCGAATTCAGCGTCATGAGAGGCAAAAGTATCCAAGCCATAATGTCTAATGAATGTGTAAATGGAAGACCATCTGGCTGCCTTACATATGTTCTGCTGAAGCACCATGTTGTGCTGCCCATGAAGGACCTACCTTACGTGTAGAGTGAGCAGAGACATTAGCCGGGACAGGGAGATCAGCTTGAGAATACGCTTCTGAAATAGTCATTCAAAGCCATCTTGCTAGTGTCTGTTTAGCAGCAGGCCATCCCCTCTTGTGAAATCCATAGAGAATGAAGAGAGAATCTGTCTTTCTGATGGCACTGGTACGATCCACATAGATCCTTAATGCCCGGACTACGTCCAGCGACACTTCTCCCGCAGAAAGTCCTGATACCTGAAAAGCCAGGACTACAATTTCTTCGTTAAGGTGAAATTTAGATACCACCTTAGGAAGATAACCAGACCTAGTTCTAAGAACTGCTTTATCTGGAATAAAAAAAAAATTTGTTATAAAATATGATATATATACATATATATCAATTAATCAAACAAATACTCTCCCTTTGCGCTAATTTGTAAAACCTGTCACCCTGAATAAAATACGTACGTAAACTATTTGGTATAGGCAGCCTGACTCAACTAAGTCCCCTGTTAGAAGGGACTGGAAATAAGGAATATACAACAATAGAAGAATTGGCGCCAGGGGGTCGCATCAACTCCCACTATTCCAACCCCTAATTGGTTAATACTTTTTTTTAAAAATAACAACATGTTCCATCATAAAACATTCAAATTAATACAGAGGAGATATATTATTCCACACTTTAAGATGTATGACTCTTAGCGCTGAATACAAATGTTGAAGGATCACAACAATCTCCTCCTCCTCCTTATAGTTGGTTCAGAGATAGCTTCACAACACAGACAACCCAACTCGTTTCATCTTATACAAAAGACTTCATCAGGGGTATCTCTACAATTGTAAGAAATCTTATCAGAACTTAAAATAATTGTTCCTTAATAAAAATGCATAATACATTCAATCAAAATATATGCGGAACATATCATTATAATAGAACAAGGATATATCAGAGCAGACAGAATGAAAAGGAAGAAAATTACAATTGAATCTTGGGTCCTACCTCAAGCAGCTGAGAAGTACAGTAGTTTATACAAACAGTATAATGTGACAAAACTTGTTCATACATGCATGATGGAAACTTCAATATAACACTGAGGCTTTCTGATGAACAATCAGTGTGGCCTAATTGGAAAAATATTGACCTCATCATATATACAGTGTTCATATTATATATGTAATAAAAATATATCATAATGTCCCCTCACATACCTTGTGGTGAGAGAACTGGTACAAAAATTCGGAAACCAAGGTACTGAAGGGTCACTTAGAAAGGAAACCTAATAAATTCATATTTAGGGCAAATTAGTGAATGGTCACTATCAGATATTTAATTAGTCAATGATATCAGTTTTGACTTCGGATAATTGATGCATTTTATAATGAAACCGTATTTAAAGAACAACCTCCCTTTTTAGGTATAACATTTATTGGAGGTTTTTAAGACAAAACACTATTGCTGATCACTACTACCATTCTGGCCCATAGCAATTAAATACTCTAATGAGTCCAGCTGCTTCATTGATTGACATAATGAAAGTGCTGATCTTTAAACCCAGACTCTAAAAGTGCTGGAATGAATTATCAAAGAATAAACTTTTAATTACATACTATCACAAAATCAAAAGAGATGTGAAAGTGAATATATCCTACCATTGAAAGCACTAAAGTGCAATATTGCAAATATACATGAATAAAATATACATAATGACATTTACATATTTAAACAGAGCTTTGTTCAGAATGAGGCCATATTCCCTCACCTTCTATACATCTGCAGTGGACGCTCAGTACCTGTGCAATGAAGCACCAGACTAGATGTTACCCCTTATAAAGGGAAAGGTGATGTCATCCCATATCCTATTTTGATTGGTGCACAAATAAAAGCTAATTATAGCCTGATTATTAATGGTATAAACTAACCAACCTATGAATTTTATCCTCTTATCATCATTAGGATTAATTCACTATAATAATTCTCACCCTTATATCCACCCAATATAAGTAAAATTTTAATTGTTATATGACCCACAATGCATTGCAGTGCGAGTCATTGAAAGCTGCTTTTGGAATGCAAAACAAAGATGGTGCTGGAACGCATAAGGTCCCGCTATAGCGGACGCGTGCAGCGTCCTGGACCATTCGTATTAACGATCAGAGGTGGTGGAGGGTGCTGACGGGAAGCACTTTCCCCACAGCAGTGTCTCTTAAGTGCTCACAATATGTTTATTTATAGATATGCACAGATATTCTAATATCAGAGGCTAAAGTACCCACCCCTATTACACAGTGATTGGCTACTAATACTGTAATTCATTCACAAAAGCAGCTTTCAAATGAGACTCACTGCAATGCATTGCGGGTCATATAACAATTAAACTTTTATATATTGGGTGGATATAAGGGTGAGGATTATTATAGTGAATTAATCCTAATAAGAGGATAAAATTCATAGGTTGGTTAGTTTATACCATTAATAATCAGGCTATAATTAGCCTTTATTTGTGCACCAATCAAAATAGGATATGTGATGATGACATCATCACTTTTCCCTTTATAAGGGGTAACATCTAGTCTGGTGCTTCATTGCACAGGTACTGAGTGTCCACTGCAGATGTATAGAAGGTGAGGGAATATGGCATCATTCTGAACAAAGCTCTATTTAAATATGTAAATGTCACTATGTATATGAAGTCTGATGAAGTCTTTTGTATAAGACGAAACGCGTTGGGTTGTCTGTGTTGTGAAGCTATCTCCGAACCAACTATAAGGAGGAGATTGTTGTGATCCTTCAACATTTGTATTCAGCGCTAAGAGTCATACATCTTAAAGTGTGGAATATTATATCTCCTCTGTATTAATTTGAATAGGTTTTTAATAAATGTTTTATGATGGAACATGTTATTTTTTTTAAAAGTATTAAACAATTAGGGGTTGGAATAGTGGGAGTTGATGCGACCCCCTGGCGCCAATTCTTCTATTAATGTATGTATGTATGTATGTATGTATGTATGTATGTATGTATGTATGTATGTATGTATGTATGTATGTATGAAAAATAAATCAGAAAAAGAGGAGGAGATTTACATGACAGCGCTCCTAAATCTGACACTCTTCTAGCTGATGCTATAGTCAGTAGAAAGAGAACTTTAGCTGTCAACCATTTAAGATCCACTTTATTCAGGGGTTCAAACGGAGCAACTTGAAGGGCTTTGAGGACTAGACTTAAGTCCCAAGGCACTGCAGGAGGGACAAAAGGCGGTTGAATGCGCAGCATTCCCTGGAAAAAAAGTACGCACATTCTGTAAATTGGCAATTTTCTTTTGAAACCATACAGTCAATGCTGATACTTGCACTCTCAAGGAAGCCACCTTCAAACACTTATCCATTCCTGCCTGAAGGAAATCTAAGACCCTGGATACTCTGAAAGATTTTGGGTCCATACTTTCACTGCACCAATGAATATAGGGTTGCCATATTCGGTGATAAATATGAGCTGAGGAGGGTTTCCTTGCTCTGAGCATAGTTTGAATTACCTGTTGTGAGAATCCTCTTGACTTCAGGGTAGAGGTTTCAATAGCCACGCCGTCAAAGAAAATCTATCCAGATGCCTGTGATAACAAAGATCCTGCATTAGTATATCTGGACGTTGAGGGAGCAGAATTGGAGCATCCATCGACATCCTCTGCAGATCTATGTACCAATTGCCTTCTGTTCGGAGGAAACAGATATGTTAGATGAAAGTCCCACTTCACTGACCGTGTGTCCACAAGGATCGCTCCGGGATCCTTTGTTCTTGACCTGTATGCTGGTACTTTGTTCAGACAGGACGTCATGAGATCTCTCTGGCAAACCCCACTTGTCCACCAGAGTCTGAAATACTTCCAGGTGTAGAGCCCATTTGCTTGCTTGAATGGTGTCGACTGAGAAAATCCACTTCCCAGTTTAGGACTCCTGGAATGAACACTGCTGGAAGATGGAGTTCTGCCCACTTTAGTATGTGACTTACTTCCTTCATTGCTGCGAGTTCCTCCCTGATGGTTGGGGTACGCTACTGCCGTTGCATTGTCCAAGCGGATCTGGACTGGTTTTTCTTGCAGAGTGTCCTTTGCCTGAATCAATGCCATGAATATGGGCCCTCATTCCGAGTTGTTCGCTCGGTAATAATCTTCGCATCACAGCGATTTTCCGCTTAATGCGCATGCGCAATGTCCGCACTGCGACTGCGCCAAGTAAATTTGCTATGCACTTAGTAATTTTACTCACGGCTTTTTCATCATTCTGGCGATCGTAATGTGATTGACAGGAAATGGGTGTTACTGGGCGGAAACAGGCCGTTTTATGGGCGTGTGGGAAAAAATGCTACCGTTTCCGGAAAAAACGCAGGAGTGGCCGGAGAAACGGAGGAGTGTCTGGGTGAACGCTGGGAGTGTTTGTGACGTCAAACCAGGAACGACAAGCACTGAACTGATCGCAGATGCAGAGTAAGTCTGAAGCTACTCAGAAACTGCTACGAGGTGTGTAATCGCAATATTGCGATTACTTTGTTCGCAATTTTAAGATGCTAAGATTTACTCCCAGTAGGCGGCGGCTTAGCGTGAGCAACTCTGCTAAAATCGCCTTGCGAGCGAACAACTCGGAATGACCTCCGAGGCCCGATGTTCCAACAGGTTTATTGGCAGGCAACTTTCTTCTTTGGTCCATTGTCCCTGGAACCATAATTTTCCAGGCACTGCTCCCCAGCCCTGAAGACTGGCATCTGTTGTCAGGACCTCCCAATCTGATATCCCATCTAGACAAGGGGAGACCCTTTTGGATATCTGTAGCCACCAGGCTAGTGACCTTTTTACCTTTTCTGAAAGTACTATGGTCTGTTTCTTTATTGTCTGATGTACTCCATTCCATCTGGCCAGAATCAGAGGGCGGGCAAGTGCAACAAAGCCCCTTGCAGCCACGATGGCTCACTGCACTCGCCATGGGTTCTCTTCCCACTCCATGGGCATCATGGACAGCCAGGAGTGGGAATAGGTGTGGCAGCGGTCACAATTCCAGTGTCTTTATTCTGACTGCCAGGATCCTGACTAAATCCCTATACAGTATATAGTGGCACTCAAAAGTCCAGAATAAAGTTATCTAGTAGTCCACTTCCATGCCTTTAATCGGTTGGCTTGTCCTGAAGAAAACGCCAACTGACTTCAAGGCATTGAAACATTGACTATAAAGCGGACAACCAGACAACTGTATTCTATACTGCGCTTGCCACAGGTTATATTTCCATTCAGTTGGTGGTGTGGACCCATTAACCAATGCGAATACTTTGGGTGTCGTTATTCCATTTGTCAGTAAAATGCCAGCTGATGGGATTCCAGTGTCTGTCTCCTGAATGCAGAGATCCTGACAGCTGGTATATTGACTACATCCCCAATAAACATGTGTAAGCAACCATCTAAGAAATGATTAGTCAAGTGGTCTGGAGAGAAAATTAATAAATACTATCTCTCTATATCGCAAAGAGGCACTCCTAGACTTCCAAATGGGTGAAACAAATGCAGTGATTTAATTCAACGTTTCGGGGAACTGCCCCCCGTCATCAGGACACACACACATCCTGATGATGGGGGGCAGTTCCCCGAATTGTTGAATTAAATCACCGCATTTGTTTCACCCATTTGGAAGTCCAGGAATACATACGTACGTACGTACGTACGTACGTACGTACAAGATTTGGCCCCCCAAAAACTGGTCAACCATTTCAGAGTCAGTCTTTTGTACCTGTTGACCTAATTACTGTCAACCATAACACTGTCGATCCACAACCTTTCAAATGAAGGTACCCCCAAGTGTCTAGGTGCCACAATGGGAGAAATCTACATATTGATTAAATTTTCCCTATCCACCAAGTTAATTGACCCTATCAATTGTTTGTTTTAGTACTTTAACTGTATTATCCAGATTCCTACTTTCTATTTTAAAAGTATCTCTGTTGTGGCCATGATGCAGCCATGGTGATCCGTGCTTTAATTGGAGTGCAAATATATATTTGCTACAATGTGTCCAATTTCTAGGAACTGGCAATTCTTGCTATAAATACAAGCTAAAAGTGATTAGTGTAAAAGATTAATTTTTTGTGAACACAGATTACCTCCTACACAGCACAAGTGTGCAGTGACTGGAGTGCACAGCATTAGTTCACCAGTCCTCTGTAAAGCAGTAATGCATGGGAGATACTGTACTTCTCTAACATGGGACCAGATGAGTGCAATGCAGTCTGAATAGGGGCAGCAGTACAGACCCCTCAAAGAGGGGCAGTCCACCAAGTGAGGCATACATCTATTAAATAAATAAATAAATAAATATACACACACACATATATATATATATATATATATATATATATATATATATATATATATATATATATACACACATACATACATACATCTACATATACATTCATTCTATTCTAGACTTGTTGCTTTGAGCCATTAAGGACTAGGATCAACTACAGATTACTTCCAAAGGTTGATTTATTTATTTTACCATTTTTTTTCATTATGATAACCTTGCTGTTTACAATCAAAAATTGAAAGACTCTTTCTGCATATTCGCGGCTTGAAATGTGTAACCTTCCTTGGTAGCTTCGGGCTCTAATTCAGCCATTTCATCCAGCTCCTAAGGAAAACCAAAAAACATGTGTTATCAAAAGCAAGATCAATATAAATAATTGTCTCAAAGTGTAAAACTGAATAGATTTTTTTTTATCAATAGTATTTATTGAATTAAAAAGGTAACAAACAAATAGGGGTACAGAAAAAGAAACATGCAGGGTACAAATAAATATCCCATTATGACAAGGATACCATAACATGCAGTACCGCTAAAATAGTAAAAAGAGTACATTAACTCAAGTTACAGTAACTATGAGAGCACACAAGAGCCTTGAGAAATACATCAAAGTCTCCAAGGAATCTACGACCATTAACTTGTAAAAAGACATATCAAGGAAAACAAGTAATTGAGGGGCAGATGTATTAAGCCTGGTGAAGTGATAAAGTGGAAGGTGATAATGCACTAGCCAATCAGCTCCTAACTTCCATGTTACAGGCTGGGTTTGAAAAATGACAGTTAGGAGCTCACTGGATGGTGCGTTATCACCTTCCACTTTATCACTTCACCTGGCTTAATACATCTGCCCCTGAGTGAGGGGAAATCTAGGTGTGCTGTATATAGAAGGCTGTCCCCGTTTCTCCATGTATTCACCCCACTTAAACCATTTCATGAGGGGCGATGAGGCAGAAGAATATATGTACAGTCAACCATTTCATTGAGATACTGCTTATGAATTTTATTAATAATCATAGCAAGGCTAGGGATCAATGTTAATTTCCAAAGTTCAGCTATGGCTGCTTTTGTGGATATTAAAATATGGCCCAGTAAATATGCTTGGTCTTCAGAAAATAAACTTGAATGATAATGAAATAGGGCAATTGCAGGATCAACAGGGACATCTACTAGCACCTCTTTAATAAGCTCACACACATTAGCCCACAAGTACTGTAGCATTGGGCAGGTCCAGAAAATGTGATAAAGGGTACCTACACATCCGCATCATCTCCAGCAATATTTTGAGGCGGAAGGCCAAATTCAATGTTGTCTTTCCGGAGTAAAATAAGCTCAGTGACACAATTTATTGTACATTTCAGAATGGCCCACAAATTTAGATATTTTGAAACAAACGAGAAATCTGGTTCCAATCATCTACCATAAGGGATCTAGCAAGGTAGAGTTCCCATTTTGTCTGGGATGGCAATTTCCCTTTTGGTACCCATGAGCAGGTACAGGTACCACCAAGAGATTCTACCTCTACTACGTGATGCTTGCAAACAGGAACAGATTGGCTTCAGAGTAGCTAAGGAATCAATGGTGATTGAAGGTTGACAACTCAACCAATGTCGGATTAGCAAATATTTAGAAAAGTCATGTTTCGGGACATCATGATAATTGTAGGCTATGGGAGAACAAACATTTGAGTCAAAACAGTCCTTAAGGTGCACTAGACCTCTGGTAGCCCAAGAGTTGAGACACCGGTTAGGAAGACAAGCAATGGTAGACAAAAATTCTAGCGTGGGCAAAGAGACCCTCACATGAGACACTTATACCATGTCTGCAGGGTCACTAGATTCATTCTGACCCGGCCAAAATGATACAAGGGAGATCCTGCCGGTAACCATAACAATTCTGACAAAGGGAAGGGTTTCATGAAAGAGTGTTCTTTAAGTACCCAAGGTTTAGGATTGTCCAATGTGAACCAGTCAGTGAGCAGACTTAGTAAGCAGGCACTGTGGTAGGTGTTTCAAAGTCAGGGAAGGCCAAACACCTTCATTTTTGTGAAGAATAAAAACATTCATTGCTATTTTAGACCTGGCCCCTTTCCACACAATGCGCCAGAAGTTTGTTAAATTGATTGCAAAGGCCAAGGAATTGTACGGAAGGAGGTACATAAGATTGGGAAGTAATACCATTGTGGCTGCCTGCTACGTGACTCAACCAGGAATTCTTATGTAAAAACCACTCTTTAGTCAGTCTCAAATGCAAGCAGCAAGGGGACAGTTACTATCTAAGAGATAATCATGGGCCAACTGAACTCCTAAGTATTTCAATGATTTAGATTGCCATGTCTATTTATAATTATCTTTCAGCTCTTTAAGAGCAACCACTGGAACATTGAACGCCAGGGCCTCAGTTTTAGAAGTGTTTAGCTTATAGTAGGAGACCTTAGCATAGTCATCTAGTATGGCATGCAAGCGAGGCAAAGAATGTTTGCTGAAGCATAAACAAGATATCATCCGTAAAGAGGCCTTGGCAGAGGACCCAATACTCTCAGCCAAGGGCTTTATGGCCAAGGCAAAGATAAGTGGTGAGAGGGCATCCCTGCCTGGTTTCATTGGATAAACACCCATTTACAGCAACCCTAGTAGGAGAGGAATACAATGCCAAAATAAAATCCAACATCCTCTCTCTGATGCCGAAAAGCTTCAAAGTGGCTTGCATATAATGCCAATGTAGCCTATCAAAAGCTCTCTCGGCATCCAGGGAGAGCAATAAGGGGATTTGTTTAGAATTACAGAATTCTATAATATTAAAAAGTTCTTTGGATGTTGCCTGAGGCCCGTCTGCCTGGGACGAACCCAACATGGTCGGCATTGAGGGTAATAAAGGGCACAAACGCTGGGCAATGAGTTTGGCATATAATTTAACATCAGTGTTCCCTAATGCAATGGGCCGATAATTTTGTACTGATGTAGTGGCTCTATACAGTTTAGGGATAGTGACTCTGTGCTTCAGGCATCTCCTTTGGAAAACATTTAAAGTCAGATGCTTTGTTATAAACAGACCATAAAACGGGTGCCAAATCTGCTTTGTAGGCCTTATAAAAGTTAGAGGGGAACCCATCTGGGCCTGGGGCCTTCTCCGAGGCAAGAGAATTAAATCGCTTTTTCTGCCTTCGACAAGACCAAGGCAAGCAGAGGGACATACAAGGCTCAGTGTCCAGGGACAGCAGCGAGAGACTGCTTAAGAAAGCTTCAATATGCTCTGAAGGTGGTTGAGGGGTGTTAAGGGCATCTTAAATTATATAGTTTTGAGTAAAAATCTGCAAATTCATTAGCAATAGCATTTGAGTGTCAATTTAGATTCCTCAGAGTTATAAACGCTATAGACCCTCCCCTTCACTTGAAGTCTCCTTAATTTACGAGCTAGGAGACATCCTACACATTTGCCAAAAGTATAGAATCTTTGGTTAAGACGTGTAATATTGCGGTGTACTTCTCTTAAAGGCGTTAAATGCTTCATGAGCAACAAGTAAAAAATTGTAACATGCCTTGTGTGAAGGGTCTGCCTTATGGGCAACCTCTAATTCTGCAGATTTAGCTACCGCCTGCTCATACTGAAGCTTATACTCCCTTTTAATTCTAGTAGCCGACTGAATTGCCGACCCCTGGACTACAGCCTTGAGAGTACACCAATGGGTGAATGCAAACAGAGTGATTAGTGGAGAGATACTGCAGTAACGATTGGTGAATGGCTTGGGAGGCAGATGGAGATTGGGGAACCATATTCTAAGGGCCTGGAGTAACCATTTGCTGTGATAAATTCCATGAAACAGAGGCGAGTGGTCAGACCAGGACAGTCTATACATAAAATTGAAATTTTACCCAAGAACCACTTATCAGTCAGAACAGAGACTATTCTGGAATATAAGCGATGAACGTGTATATAATAATCGTCTTATAGTCAGGCGTTTGGCTCTCCACGCGTCCAGTCAGTCCGCCAATATTTGACGGAAATTCGAGGATACGTCTGGATCCTACTGTGACCTTATGCGGCTGATCGGGATCCATCAGCCATCGGATAAAACAACCATATCGAAATCCCTCAATATCATAAGAGCACCTTTAACATGTTCCTGGAGGATCCAACAAAATATACGTTATGGTAACAACTTACCGTTGATAACGGTATTTCTCCTAAGTTCACAGGATAACAATGGGATATGATGAAGCGACAGCGGATTTGCACCAATCGGTCAAAGCTTTTCCAGCCTCCCAACATGCAACGGGCCCGTCCATATATCCCCGCCTCCTTGCTCAGGCAAATCAGTTGTATTCCAAAGCTCAAGATAGGAGCATCATAGATAGCCCTAAGCAGGCGAGAACACACATGCACACCCATGATGGACCTACCTTATGAGTAGAGTGAGCAGAGACATTAGCCGAAACAGGGAGATCAGCCTGGGAATATGCTTCTGAAATAGTCATCCGAAGCCATCTTGCCAGTGTCTGCTTATCAGCAGGCCATCCTCTTGTAAAATCTGTAGAGAATGGAGAGAATCTGTCTGATTGCACTGGTACGATCCATGTAGATCCTTAATGCACGGACCACGTCCAGCGATGCATATACTGCAGAAAGGTCCGGTACCTGGAAAGCCGGGACTACAAATTTCTTCATTAAGGTGGAATTTAGACACCACCTTCAGAAGATACCCAGATCTAGTTCTGAGACCTGCTTTATCTGGATTAAAAAAATAAAAATATTATATTATATTATATTATATTATATTATATATAAAAATAGGGACTGACATGATAATGCCCCTAAATCTGATACTCTTCTAGCTGATGCCATAGCCAGTAGAAAGAGCGCTTTAGCTGTCAACCATTTAAGATGGTTCAAACGGGGCAACTTGAAGGGCCTTCAGGACTAAATATAAGTCCCAAGGCACTTTAGGAGGAACAAAAAGGAGGTTGAATGCACAGCATTCTCTGGGGGAAAAAAGTACGCACATCCTGTAAATTGACAATTTTCTTTTGGAACCCATACAGTCAATGCTGACACTTGCACTCTCAAGGAAGCCACCTTCAAACCTTTATCCATTCCTGCCTGAAGGAATGCCAAGACCCTGGAAACTCTGAAAGACTTAGGGTAAATTTTCTGTTCACTGCACCAATGAATATAGGTTTGCCATATTCAGTGATAAATGCAAGCTGAGGAAGGTTTCCTTGCTCTGAGCATTGGGGGTCATTCTGAGTTGATCGCGTGCTGGCTAGTTTTAGCAGCTGTGCAAACGCTATGCCGCCGCCCACTGGGGAGTGTATTTTAGCTTAGCAGAAGTACGAATGCATGTGCAGCAGAGCTCTGCAAAAACAGTTTGTGCAGTTTCAGAGTAGTTCTGAACCTACTCAGCGCTTGCGATCACTTCAGCCTATTCGTGTCCGGATTTGATGTCATACACCCTCCCAGCAAACGCCCAGCCACGCCTGCATACTCCATGTCGAATGTTGACACCATCAAACCCATCACGTGCATTGCTGCGTGAATGGATACCTTGACTGTGTAACAAGTACTGAATCCTTGACTGAACCTTTGATAACTTGTTCCGAGGTAAAAATACTCTGCAGACCTGAATCCAGTACAGCCCCCAAGTGAGTCATCCGTTGTGACAAAACTAGAGACGATTTTGCCCAATTTATGAGCCACCCGTGCCTCTGCAGACATGTTATGGTCTGTTGGAGATGACATAGGAGCAATTCCTGTGAATGCCAAGATTAAAAGATTGTCGAGGTATGGAAAAATTCATATCCCCCGCTGGCGGAGATAAGCTACCATAACCACCATAATCTTGGTAAATACTCTGGGGGTTGTGGCTAACCCAAATGGTAGAGCATGGAACTTAAAATGCTGTTGGAGGATAGTGAACCTGAGAGAACACTGATTAAACAGTGATACAGGAACATGTAGGTAAGCATCCTGCATATCCAGGGATACCATATAATCCCCTGGCTCCATGGACAAGACTATGGAATGCAACATCTCCATGTGAAACAGAGGTACCCAAATGTATTCGTTTAGCATTTTGAGATTGAGAATGGGCCGAAATGACCCATTTGGCTTCTGAACCAAACACAGGTTGGAGTAAAAACCCGGTCCTCGTTGTGCAGGAAGAACTGGAATGACTACTCCTGACTGAAGCAATTTCTGTACGGTTTCTTGCAAAGCCCTGGCATTCGTCTGAGGTGGGCTGGTAAAAAAAAAAAAACCCACACCACACACCTTTGAGGAGGATGCTTCTTGAAGGGGGAAAGCATAACCTAGAGATACTGCTTCCTGCACCCAGGCATCTGTTGTAGACTGCTGACAGATCTGTGCAAACTGAAGTCTGCACCCTACCCTGGGGTCCCCCAGGTGGAGGCCTGCACAATCAGACTGATGGCTTGTCTTCTGGATTTGGAAGCCAGCCCTCTGGTAGCCTAATGCATTTTTTACTTACCAGACTTGTTGTATTGGGACTGCTTGCAATCCCTTTCCCCCCCTAGATTTTCCTTGAGACCGAAAAGTCGGAACTTAGGTTTGAGGTTGTATGTGGAAGGAAATTTGACCTTTTTGGAGTCTGCTTCTGACTCCAGAATATCTGTCAATTCTTTACCAAAAATGAATATTTCCAGAAAAAGGCAATGATTCCAAAACCTTCTTAGATTCTGAATCAGCTTTCCATGCATGTAACCAAACTGCTCTGCGAGCAGCTATTGTTGAACCTGATGCCCTGGAGGCAATAGTACCCATATCTAATGCTTCTTTCAAGAATATTGCAGCCTGTTTTATAAGAGCTATATGGGATTTTTGCTCTAGAAGCGACAGAAAAATCCCCCTAGAATGTATCAGCCCAGGCGGCCACCGCCTTTGCCATCCAAGCTGAAGCCATGGCTGGCCTTATGACTGCCCCAGACACGGAAAATATGGTTTTTAAAAACAACCATCCACTCTGCTATCCGTGACATCATTTAATGATGTTAAAGGCAAACGTAATGTAGATTTTTGGACTAACCAAATCACATGCGTATCTACTTTAGGAGCCACCTCCTTTTTAAACAATCCCCAGCTGGAAAAGGATAATTGGAATTCCATTTTAGGAATTCTAAACTTCTTATTGGGTGTAGCCCAAGCCTCTTCCATGATTTCCTTCAGCTGATTTTGGAAACTCGGTTTTAACGGTTTTGCAACATTTAAACACCAGTGCCTTGGTTTTTAACACAGGCTCTGCTGAATCCTCTAAGGATAGAATGGCTTTCATTGCTTTAATGAACTCAGCTATATATCCACTGAGCCGAGACCTTCTTCCTCCTCTTCGTATGCCGAAGTTTAATTATTTGAGCTTTTATCTTCCAATGAATCCTCCTCTGCCTCATGTGTAGCCTGTGAAGGTGAAGATTTACTTACCATTGGTTTATCAGCTTGTTCCTTTTGAGAAGCTGCTGGTGGAAGTGATATACCATAGGTAGGGAGCTGCATGTAAAAGGTTACTAGTGTAACCTAACCCTGGTACAGAAGCTGTAGGAATTATCCATTCAGCTATACTTTATAAGGTCTGTGCAAACATAGCCCAAGGTGGATCCATCTGTACCCAACGTTGTACAGGGATCTGCCTTGTACTTTGCTGAAAACAAAAACAATTTGCACATAAACCACCCTGAACCAGATCTTGAGAGGATAATATAGTTCTGAAAGACAAACATGATATGAGTGTTGGTGTTGCCGTGTGTACCTTCCTCACCTTTGCCGCTCTTAGACATGATAATCAGCACATCCACAGTGTACTACACAATTTGTGATTAACCACTTTAAAGTTTCTAAAGTGACATACAATCTGACCCTACCCATGCACCAGCATTGAGGATCAGAAAATCAAACTGACAGACATATAGTAAAGTCAGCAATCACACTAGCAGTCAGTCACATGTTAAACATCAGTATAATTAGCAATATGAGCACATCAACTACAAACATTTTTAATTATGTAGGAGAACATATTACTGATCATGTTTGAATGGATCCAACGTATTCAGACACTACAGAAACAGTAAACGTATACAGACTCATAAGCAATAGGCACTTAACTATTCGTACTCAAAAAGGTAGATAGAGATTTAGTGCTGTATAACCCATACTCAGAGTGGGATACAGGGAGACTCCCCTCACTTCCAGGATTGATCAATACATTAGCGAACGCCAAGTAGATCCAGACGCTACTAGTGTACAATGCCGCTCCATGAACCTATAGTGAACACAGACGCTCAGTGAACACCGACGCACCAGTCAAACAGCTGCCTATGCTGCAACCAAGTCCCCTCATGAACAGCGTCTGGGACGGAAGCGAGGAAACCTTTCATGGCGGGAGACTCAGAGGAAACTGGTCATGAACGAGGGGAACGTCTTACTCCCCAGCTGACATCAACCCTAAGGATCACGGCCTCATGCTATTCCTGGAGCCTCTGATCTGTAAGGCGTAGCGCTGGTGCACCCGCGTCAGCTACTGTTTGGTAGTCTCCACCCAATAAAGTGCGGCTGTGTCCGTATTCCATCTACTAAATGGAACAGAGGCCTTACTTTCTCCCCGTGCTCCCGCCACAGCCTTGTAACGTCTGCTGGACCTGCTAGTCTATCCGACACAGACGCCCGCCAAAACAGCACTGTACTCGTGGGTAAGCGTTGTCGCGACCCGGCTGAGAATTGTTGGAGCGACTAAGCGTAAAAGATGCTGTTTAGAAAGATCACTCAAAAAAAAAAAAAAACTAGTAAGACTATAAAAATTAACATAAGAAAGCTTAGGGCTGCTAAATAAACAGCAGCCCTCTGACCATGGTCCGGCTCCTGCCGCACCGAACAAAAATCGGATTTGCTTGAGCCAGTGAGCTGGGATATATGGATGGGCCAATTGCATTCTCGGAGGCCAGAAAGCTTTTGATCGATTGGTGCCAATCCGCTGTCGCTCCATCATATCCCATTGTTAACCTGTGGACCCTGCCGGAGGGGAAAAAAAAAAAAAAAGTTATCCTTGCTCTCTGGCCACAAAAAAAGAACGCAAACTACCCCACTGTCCTCTTCTATAACTTCTCCACGGCCAACAGGCTTTGGAATCTCTCTACTCCTGAGATTGGGTTCTTGGAGATTTCATAAAGAAAGCTTTCCTCACCTCTCTAATAAGAAGTCAGGTTATTTGATCCAATTTTTGGACCAAACCGATAATCTCCTTGAAAAAGCAATGAAAGCCTATTTTTCGACTGCACATATGCAGCCCAGGGTCTCAAACACAAAGCTCTTCTTAGTACAGTCACAGTAGCACCAGCCCTAGCTTTTAACTTCACTGAATCCATTGAAGAGTCGCATAGGAATTCCACAGCAAGCTGAATGTCCTGAATGGACTTAAACAGTTCTGCCCTTTTTAGGCCATCTAACATATCCGATTCCAGATTGTGACCCCATCCACACAACACTAGTAGTTACTGCCATTGCTGCTGCTGGTTTCAAGGCAGCCCTTAAGAATAGAGTTTCTTCAAACCTACTTCTATCCATCGGATCCCTGAACACATTAGCATCCTCCAATGGCAATGCAGTTTTCCTAGAAATACTTGCAATAGCTGCATACACCTTCGGAGATTCCTCTGACTTCACAACTACTTGCTGGAGAAACGGATAAAATTTTAACCTATCCTTTGTGTAACTGACACCCTTTTATCTGGATGTTTCCACTCCTCCGACACCACATCTTTGAGAGCCTGAGACAACGGAAACACCTTCCCTTTTTTTGTCTCCTTAAAACAAATCCTGCGGCTTCATCTCCTGCTGAGCCTCCTCAATATCTAAGGAGCAATGAATTCGGACCAATAAATTGTTGACCAAAACATTAGACACCTTCCGTTTTAGAAATAGCAGATTCCTCTTCAGACTTCGAATTATCAGACACTAAGAACATCTCCTCCACATCCGAAACTTCAAAATCATAATTTAATACTGCTGACGCTCTACTACAATCCTCCTTAGTCACAAACTTAGTCGATAGAGCCGTTTTCAATAATCCAACCAGCTCAGTTAATGAGGCATAATCTGCTGAAGTGCCTTGAAATCTCCACACACATTTACCAGAGAAGGGATCAGGAAAGCCTGGTCACACAAAGAACACTTGTGTAAATGCAGTCTTTTGCGCTTAGACTTCACCTCCATCTTCTCCTTACTGGTCACTGACCTACAAAAAAACAAAAAAAAAAAACCACCCCACACCCAGAGGGGGGAGTGGCTTATATACGGCTGGTGTCTTGGAGTGTATAACATTATTCCATACCTCGCCAGAGAAGTATTTTTCTATCAGAGCCAAAGCAGCATGATAAACCATATGATTGTCATGAGTCTGGAGAGCCTCTATCTTCTCCAAGCCTCCCAGCTCCTCAATCACTAGGCACAGTTTCTCCAATTCACCCAACTTCTCAGCAGCCTGCAATAGATAGATAATGATATGGTGATGAAGTCCTTCATGCAGAACTTAAATGATACAACTTTTCCACCCAAGCCCTGGATCTGACCTGAGATTTGGGACAGTTCCAAAACAGGTCAGACCCGGGACTGACCCTTTCTACTGCTGCTATAACCTGGATTATTCTCAGGTTGGAGCAGTTTACATTGCACAAGGGTGCATCAGCAGCAGTAATAGAGGCCCTGACCCTAGATGTGCGACAACGCTGCAGGAAGTAGCATCGTCACCATGAATATCCCCATGGTGTAAATGGGAGCCCAGTTGGATGACCCCAGTTTAACAGTTAACATTGCCCCTTAATCCAGGTCTTTCCCAGGACCAACCCTTGCAAGCTAGCTGGGTTGGATTCCTGGGTCTCTGGATTCTGATGAACACTATACCACTGAGACGTGACCTGGGTAATCACAGCAATAACCTGGGTTTCAGCAGCAATGGAAAAGAGGTACATGTTGTGCTTGTAACCATTATTAGATATGACCATTTATGATTATTAAAAAAAAAAAAAAAATATTAATAAGTCTTGATTACAATCTTTTTCCCATCAACTATTTAGTACTTAAAAGCAGTACATGTCAATACTATTGCAGTAAACTTACCAAAAATATATTTGTAATTGCATCTAGGATGACCAAAATGGTTTTACTGTCCTTAACAATAAGTAGGTTGAGTAGTGGTTCCAGTACTCCACAATGCACCAACTGTACTACCTGCTCTACGGTGCCCCCACTTGTGTAGTTTGTCACTGCCCATACAGCTTCCTTCTGAGCCTTAAAGTCACCCTAGAAGTACATAATGGAGAGGAATTCATTATTTTGTGGGTTATCACTTAAATGCAGTATAAGCATCCTGGCTACAAAAGAGGCCTAATAAGGTAAATATCACTGTACGGCAAATTGGCTAAAAAACCCATAAAATATGGAAATTTATCTCCCTGAATAAGGTATAACTAAATTTGACAATTCTACAAAAAAACGTTCAGACCCCACACAGTAAGAAGGCATGTCTTCACATTTACCTTTGTTTACCCCCTTTCCTTCCTCCCTCCCCCCATTTACCTTGTTGAGAAGATCCACAAGTGGAGGCAGGAGGCCACATGTTATTAGCTGTTGAATCTGTGGCGCTGGTCCTGCTGCAATGTTACTAAGAGCCCATGCCGCTTCTCTCTGCACACTTTGCTTGTGATGCCGCATGAGCTGTGGAAGGATAGACAGGACTCCGGCATCAATGGCTACCTGGGTCTGTTTGTCTGTTCCTGTGACTATGTTCCCAATAGTACGAAGGGCTGGTGTCTAACATTGGGGGGGAAAAAACAAATAAATGTTATAAGAAGTGCTCTAGACTACCCCACTCCATTTCCAGCTAAAATCAAAACATTGTTTAGCTGGGTTTTTCAATATGGATAAAGCTCTTTGGAGGCAGATTTCCTGTTCCCAGCAGCATTAAACCAGAGAGCTACTCTGATGGGCGATGTTCATGCAAGTGAGCTAATGCTGCTTCTTCAGAAACAGCAGTGGAACACAAGCATGCATGAGGTGGTTTCTTTACACAAGATACCTCCTATTTGGCAGCAGCTGCGCCCATCTCAGAATTAAGTCCTGAATGAGCTGGTGTTTCAGACAAAATTTGCCAAGTCAATCTGAAGGGTGTTGGGTGGTAGAGTGCCCAATTTGTGTAATATCCACATATCACACTGACCACTGATGTTGTAGAAAACAGTTTGTTTGGATAGTATTGAGCAGTCATGTCATCAAATGACATGATTTTATGCATAAGCGTCCCAGAACATACAAAACAAAAAGCACCCATACATGAGCATTCTACATATAAAATAGAAATACAATGAATAAGTCTTTGATAACCTCTCTTTCATTTCAAGTCACCATTTCAACAAAAATTGATTTGACCAGCTTCCATTCTGTTAATCATTGCCCGAGAGATATATATGTGCTCAGTAGCTAGCAGGGAATGGGGGCCCTTTTAGTGCAACTTTGGTGGCTCTCTGGGTACCACCTGTAATCTAGAGCTCAATTTAGAAACATATGGACACTTCAGTTAGGAACACCCTTAGCAGAAGCAATGAAGGGATGAATGAGAATTTGTATATTATATCTGCATTTTAACACAGAACACCATATTTTCTTAGTTTAGGGCCTTGTGTACGGGGAATTGTGTTTGTCTAGACAACCAATCTCTCTTGGGCACCAATTTCAGGCTATAGTTTTGTGTGAACAACTTACTTACTGTGTATCATAGCCTCATGCATGCATGTTGGACATAAGTGGTCATTTGGAGACTGGCTAAATTCCCAATCCATGCATGCACGGCCTTTAAACCACCATTGTTTGTGTGTATACCTGTAGCAGTTTTAGGCTGTGCAGATTCTGATAACCTGTACATTCACAGCTATTAACACAACACACCATCCATTACTTTAAGCCCAAAATTAGTCATATAAAAAGGCTACTCACCAATATGCCAAGTTCCTCACTTGACATTAAATGTACGAGTCTGTCAACAGCTCCAGTTTTCACCACTACATCAATTCTATCATTTGCACCATCTGTGAGGTAAGACATCGCCCAACATGTATCAGATAAGATGTCCTTGTCCTCATGGTGCAGGAGCTGTATCAGTACTGGCAGGATCTGAAGAACAGCAGTCATGGGGGGGTATGGGTTTTTATTTCGACACAAGTTAGATAGGGTCCATGTAATGTTCCTGAGAAAACCAATCTAAAAAAATAAAGAACAAAAATTAAAAAAAAAAAAAAAACAAAATGTATAGAAGGAATAAACTGCACCATTACTGAAAAAAATGCTAAAGAGTTGTGGACCTGCACATTAAACTACAAAATTTAGAAACCATAGTGCAATAGCAACAATTGAACGAACGAAGCACAAATAGAGATAAATTAGCGTCTCGAGTGTATTTTCCCTTAAAGAAAGCTAATCAGGCGCAACTAGTAAATTATTCTGGATAAGAAAAGATTTTTTCTAAAAAAGACAAAAAGCAGCTCCCAAATAAACATTGTTATTTACAATAGACAACTAAATACCAAAAAGCGCTAATTAATCGTATATAAACAAAAATGTATTTATAATAGAGTTTACAATATAAACATATATACTCGTATAATGGATGCATTCATAAGCTAAAATATAAAAGAATGATAAATTCACCAAATTACGGATCTATCACTGATGCTTAGATCAAGGGTTAATGGAAACCAATTATTAAAAGTCCCGTCATATGAGGTAATTGCTCTGGTGTTTATGCTGCCACCTTATTTTATTATCCTGAAGATATAATATAATAATAATTTTATTTATATAGCGCTCTCTTTCTCCAACAGGACTCAAGGCGCTTTACAGACATAAAAAACAATACACATAATACAGAAGATTTAAGTAATATAGCAATAGATAAGCCACACAGACATAAAATAAATTCTTAAGCACACAAAGCATAATGCAGGATTGGTGTAGGCATTTTGGGTAATAACTTCCAAGGCTTGTGTATTCCACCCTCACAAGGTACCAAGTGCGGCAGCCATCTTGGGCGCTCAGCGTAGGATTACCCAAGGTGGAATAGTCCACCCCTAGAAGATATGACACAAAATGGGGGTGATTTCAGAAATTAGGGTCTCTGTATTAGATTGTTCAGCTGAAAAAGAGAATCCTATTAGTGGAAATATGCAAGGGCGCAGCTGTACATAGAGGCTAGTGGCTTCCAATAACTGTACAGATTAGCAGTTCCTTTTTGTATATCACAATTATTGTTGAACTAAATATCTATAACTTTTGACTTGGAGAATCCATAAAAGGTCTTGTTACAGTGTGTTAATTGATGTGGCTGTGACACGGAGATGCAGCTGAAGACGGCGCTTCACAGTTACTGCTACTATACGGCTCTAATTACCGGCTCCCGAAGGAGATGGATTTGTTGAGCCTCATGCAGTGCTGGAGTGTGGTTTAATCATGCAAATGATTGAGTCGAAATAAGTCACTGGATTAAGCTCTAGGGAGCACTTCACAGTTGATATTTCTACATGGCTCCAATTACTGGCTCCCAAGGGAGATGGATTTGTTGAGCCTCGTTACAGTGTTGGAGTGTAGATTACTCACATGGATAGTTGAGATTAACTTTGTCGCTGTACGATCCGTTTGTCACTGGATATAGCCGATGATTAGGCAATCAGAGTTAGTCCGTATAGGTGAATAAAAGGGGCAACCTTGACGCGTTTCTCCGCTGGCGTAGATGTGTGGTTTCATCAGAAGGTGTTCTCAGCAGTGTGCAGATAAGTATTTAAACAAGAGGCATCCAATCATAAAAACTTCTACTGATTGCAGCATGCGTGTTCCATTAATTGCTTGAACCACCTGAAATCAGCTCTATCCAGAGATTCTTGTCCAAATTGGTTTTTAAAAAGAAACAATCCCATATAAAACTTATATATAGATAAAGCTATATTATCATAATAAACACGGGGAAAAGGAATATATACAGACACAATCATAATAATTGGTTTCCATTAACCCTTGATCTAAGCATCAGCGATCTAGATCCGTAATTTGGTGAATTTATCATTATTCTTTTATATTTTAGCTTATGAATGCACCCATTATACGAGTATATATTTTTATATTGTAATCTCTATTATAAATAAATTTTGTTTATATACGATTAATTAGCGCTCTTTGGTATTTAGAAGCACAAATAGCCAGGTCAGAAACTAATGTAGGAGGTACTGGTTACCAAATCACTAGAATAAGATTATGGTATATAGAACTGCTAACCTAATCTTAAACACATAAATTGCATGAGAATTCGAGGTTTCATTAGAAAGGGTTAATATACAGCTAGAATTAAAGGCTTCATAGAGATGCAGGATGTCAAATTGTAGTACAAACCATTGTTGCCTACCCACCTGCATCCCGTGGGAGACTCCCAGTTTGCCGTCAAGCCTCCCACTAACCCAGGTTTTAAATAAACCCCGGATTCCCATGCCCCATCTGGAATGCGATTGCCTCAGGGCTTTGATGAGAGGACCACGAGCCCTGCCACCAGCCGCTGCCCTCCCACCCAAGGACCAAGAGTGAAACAGGGGCTAGCAACCAAGGATATTGCATGCCAGGGCCAGCAAGATTTAAGCCCTGGGTGGTGCTAGCTGCCTGCAGCCATAAGCTCTGACACACTAAAGGGTGGGAATAGAGATGGGGCTGATAAATACATTATCCTGAGAGATTTTGCAGTCAGAAAGTTCACTTAATGTCCTTCCATAGCATGATCTACATCTACTTGAAACTTGGGGTGCCTGTAAAGAGGTGTGTGTGTGTGTGTGTGTGTGTGTGTGTGTGTGTGTGTGTGTGTGTGTGTAGATGTTATCACACAAGTTGTTCACCAGAGACTGTGGCCTCCATGAGCCACACATTTCTTGTACCAGTTTGACTTAAGCACCCATGAAAACTTGTTTGCCATGATCTCCCCTTGGGTGGCAGAATAGGCGCATTCTGAGGGACTGGGTTACAAATTTACTCATCCCAGCCTAATGTCACAATGTACCTTTTGAACACTGCAAGGCTGCACTTACCAGTTATGTATGAGGATATTAACTTCACCTGGTCTCGACCCCCCACATAAGTCTGTACTGCATCCACTGGGCAGAGTGCCTGCCACTGCTGGATCCACCTGCCTTTTCCCAACTGGTCTGTCTTGGACTTGTGCACCTTGCACAGCACAGAGTCCTTTGACACCACCACTTTTTAAAAAGCAAGCATGTATCTTGTACCTTGCTTGACTCCACTACCAGCTCCCAAATCCTGAATGCACCACTAAAAGCCATAATAAAAAGTGGTCCCGAAGAGCAAGGCCTCCCCTTAGCTTCTCGAAAGTGACTTCCTCCAAGGGGTCTTAACCTCTGCCCTAGCCCACCCCTTCATACCAGGGCATTCCCGGTGCCTTCGATATTGATCACTCTTGCCCTGTAATTTGAGAAGGAGCCTGAATTTTACTGGTGCTTTCTTGGGAACCAAGCCTAGTGGTAAAAATTACCACACCACATAGGAGGGGGGTTTGACGACTTAAGAGCCTGCCATCTTATCCAAAGCCAATTCCTTTGCAATTTACTCCCACGCTGCCCAAGGCATTGCTTTAGTAGAATTCAAAATCCTGCTGCATGTTGCTGGGTGCACCTTTTTATGCAACTGGGATCCTTAAAGCAGTCCATAAACCAGTCTAGCAGTAACTGGGCTTCCTGGCTAGCCACCCCAAAATCCCCACCAAGCCAACGGGATTAGTTTATTTTACTAGGGACAGTTGCTCCAAGAACCTCTTGCTTCTGGCCCCCTTTCTCTTAAAGCACTTCTATGCGGGGTGATTCCCATTGTAGACTGAACAAGTGTGCTTTACGTTGCAGAATGTGTGCAATTGGCATCGATAAATGCAAAGCATCTAAACTTGTCCTGTTAGTGCATGCTAAGCCTCCCTGCCCTTCCACTATAGTGTGACCCTTGTCAGCAATGGCATTGGCCTGCACTCTAAGACATACTCTATGTCCATTGCCCCAAACTTGATGGAGCTTGCTAGCCCGAGACTTAGCCCTAAAAGCTTTATCGTATATGTGCCATTTGGTCCCACATACACCTTAGACTGAATGAACGAGCTTGATATATTTTAACATGTTCATTGCCATATCCAGGTATGCACCTACGTAGCACCATGAACATGCAAACATCCTGCCAAGCCAATTATCAAACATTTTATAGGATTCTGTAGTACTACTGTACCACACCACACATGCCCAAGCTAGTCTGATCTTAGATAACAGTGTTGGGCTGGGTTAGTACTTGGAAGTCTCATGAACAAACTGGGGTGTGTGACTTTAATCCAACACTAACTGCAGAATCACCACTTTTCTTCCTTGCTGGGATCTCAGTCATCTCATATTATGAATTTATCATGAGAAACTAAGTAGTACAGTTACCTATATGGTACCACTGAAAACTGGTGTAAGGGCTCTCCCGTGTGGCAACTGACCTAAATGGATCCTATTACATATTCTTCTGTACTGGTCAGGGTAAAACTGATGTAGTTCTACCAGTGTCTACATCCTTTCAATCCACTCTGCATATAGATGGACCAGAAAATACCTTAAATGTTAATGGTACTGCTTCTTTGAATACTTTAAACGTGTTGTCTGTTGGATTGAATCCATCTTAAAAATAGGATTTTTAATTGCCTACTGATAAATCCTTCTTGTAATCTGTAGAGCAGGCATTCCCAACCACGGTCCTCAAGGCACACCAACAGTACAGGTTTTTGTGATATCCAGGCTTCAGCACAGGTGACTTAATTAGTAGCTCAGTTATTTTGCTTTAACCATCTGTGCTGCAGCCTGGATATCACTAAAACCTGCACGGTTGGTGTGCCTTGAGGACCGTGGTTGGGAATGCCTGCTGTAGTAGAGGATACTGGGGTCCACATTAGCACCATGAGTACAGAGGGGTCCACTAGGAGCCTTGGGCACTTTAAGAAATCAATAGTGTGCACTGGCTCCTGCCTCTCTGCCCCTCCTACCAGACTCCGTCTAGAAACTGTGCCCGAGGAGATGGACATACCTTTAGATAAGGATAGTGGTGAGATTCTAAACCAGCGCACACGGAAAGCCAAGCTAACCCAACTTGAAACAGGAACAGCAACAGCTGAACCAACATTACTTAACCAATTAACAGTGCAGGAAGAATGAAGCACTGGGCAGGCGCCCAGTATCCTCTACAAATTACGAGAAAAGGATTTACCGGTAGGTAATTAAAATCCTATTTTCTTACATCCTAGAGGATACTGGGGTCCACATTAGTACCATGGGGTTGTACCAAAGCTCCCAAACTGGGTGGGAGTGCGCAGAGGTCCCTGCAGAACCGATTGGCCTCTGAAGACCTTCAGTTTGGTCAAAGCATCGAACTTAGTAAACGTGTTCGAACCAGACCATGTAACTGCTCGGCAGAGATGCAGCTGCCCAGGAAGAGCCAACTGACCTAGTAGAGTGGGCATGTACATATCTAGGAACCGGCAAACTTGCTGTAGAGTAAGCTTGATCCAGCGAGCAATAGACTGCTTTGAAGCAGGACACCCAATTTTATTGGGATCAGGGTACAAACAGAGTCCGATTTTCTGTGACGAGCTGTCAGTTTGACAGATTTTCAGAGGCCGCACAACATCCAGGGACTTTGAAGTGGAAGAGGTGTCCGTATGCACTGGAACCACAATAGGCTGGTTGATGTGAAATGCAGACACTAGCTTTGGAATAAATAGCTGACGAGTTCTGAGTACAGCTTTATCTTCATGAAAAAAATCAAATAGGGGCTCTTGTGAAAGACAACGCCCCCAATTGCCGAAGCCAAGGCCAGCAATGTGACGGTCTTCCACGTAAGAAACTTTACATCAACCTCCTGTAAAAGGCTCAAACTATTCAGATTGTGGAAACTGCAACACCACGTTGAGATCCCAAGGTGCCATGGGAGGCACAAAGGGCAGCTCGATGTGCAGAACACCTTTCAAGAACGTATGAACCTCAGGGAGGAAAGCCAACTGTTTTTGGAAGAAAATGGACAAAGCCGAAATCTGGACTTTTATGGAGCCCAGGCGTAGACTGACATCCACACCAGTCAACAGAAACCGACCCAATTGAAATTCCATCGCAAGAGTTTTCCCTGTTTTCACACCAAGACACATTTTCTCCAAATCCAAGAGTAATGTTTAGACGTTACCCCTTTCCTGGCATGGATCAGGGTAGGAATTACCCTGTCCGGAATTCTTTTCTGGGCTAAAATTTGACGCTCAACCTCCATGCCATCAAACGTAGCCGAGGTAAGTCTTGATAGACAAAGGGCCCCTGTTGCAGTAGATCCTCTGAGAAGTAGAGGCCACGGATTCTCCAGAAGCATGTCCAGTATACCCGCGTACCAAGCCCTTCTTGGCCAATCCAGAGTAATGAGAATTGCCTGAACCTTTTACCTTTTTATTCTTTTGAGAAAATTCTTGGGATTAGTGGAAGTGGTGGAAACGCATACCCCATCTGGTAGGCCCATGGAGCCACCAGAGCGTCCACCGCCACTGCCTGAGGGTCTCGACCTGGAACAATACTGCCCGAGTATCTTGTTGAGACGAGAGGCCATCATGTCGATTTGTGGAGTTCCCCACCGACGTGTCATGCACCCAAACACCTCCGGGTGAAGGCCCCACTCTCCTGGGTGGAGGTCATGTCTGCTAAGGAAGTCTGCTTACCAGCTGTCTGTGATCTTCATTCCGAGAGTAGACAACACCACAGCCTGTCTTTCTGCCCAGAAAAGAATCAGTGTTACCTCTGACATTGCTACTCTGCTCTTCGTTCCGCCCTGTCGGTTTATGTACGTTACCACAGTCACATTGTCCGACTGAACCTGGATCGCCTGATCTTGAAGATGTGCTGCCTGTAGAAGGGTGTTGTGTATGGCCCTTAGTTCCAGAATGTTGATTGGAAGAATGGTTTCCTAACTTGACCATTTTCCTTGGAAGTGTTCCCCGTGGGTGACTGCTCCCCAATCTGAGGCTTACATCTGGTTAACAGAATCCAATTTTGAATCTCAAACCTCCAGCCCTTGGTCAGGTGAGAAATCTGGAGCCACCACAGCAGAGAAATCCTGGCTCCTCTGGTGCATGTGGAGAAGCGATCCAGACCATTTGTCCAACAGGTCCAGCTGGAAGGGTCTGGCGTGAAACCTTCAGTACTGCAGTGCCTCTTAAGCAGCTACCAACTTTCCCAGAAGGCGAATGCAGATGTGCACAGATATCCGGGGTTGGTGTGAGAACATCCTGCACCATCGACTGGATCACCACTGCCTTCTCCAATGGAAGGAATACCTTCTGTATCTAGTATCATTTCCAGGAACGGAAGCCTCTGTTGGTTCCAGGTGAGATTTTGGTAGGTTCATGATCCACCCACGATCCTGGAGCAGCTGAGTTGAGGGCAATGCTGTCCGACAACCGCTCCCTGGATGGTGCCTTTATTAGCAGATCGTCCAGATATGGAATTATGTTCACTCTCCGTTTGCGGAGGAGGATCATCTCTGCCATTACCTTGGTGAACACCCTTGGAGAGGCCAAAAGGCAGAGCCTGGACCTGGTAGTGACAGTCCTGTAAGGCAAACCTGAGATAAAAGCCTGATGAGGTGGTTAGATCGGGATATGAAGGTATGCATCCTTGATATCCAGAGAAACCAAGAATTCCCCTTCCTCCAGACTCAAGATCACCGCTCTCAGAGACCCCATCTTGAATTTTAACACCCATAAATAAGGGTTCAGCGACTTGAGGTTTAAAATGGGTCTCAGTCTGGTTTCAGTACCAAAAACAGGTTGGAATAATACCCTCCGTTCCGTAGCCGAGGTGGAACTGGAACAATGACCTGAGTGTTTTTTGAATTGCATCCCGTAAATTTACTTTCCTCCCGAGAAGCTGGTAAACCCAACTTCAAGAATCTGTGAGGTGGGAGGTCCTGAAACTTCTCTGCATCCCTGGGCGATGAGCGCTTTGACACAGGGATCCTGGCATGAGGTCGCCCATATGTGACTCAACTCTTAACCGGGCTCCCACATGCCCATCTTCCAGGCAGAGAGGTGCACCGTCATGAAGGCGGCTTTGAGGAAGCAGAACTGGAGTTCTGTTCCTGTGAACCTGCAGTTGCTCATTTTCTGGGTTTACCTCAATTGCCTTCGAAGGCTGTAGAAGAAACCTTGGCTTTATTTTTAAAATTTTGCTGTTCGAAAGTACTGCAGAGTTGGAACAGAATAGGTCTTCCTAGCTTGGGGGGCTGCAGAAGGAAGATAAAGGAGATTTATGGTAAGAACTTAGGGGCCCGGGGGGCGTGGCTACGGCGGACATGGAGTAACACACTAACTGTGTGCTCTCCAGCTACAATATCCTCTCTCTTCATCCTGTGTCCCCCCCTGGGTCTACAAGTTGCCCCAGTGCAGGTGCTACGCTGTGGAGGGACCTGTGTGTGAAGCTGGGAGCCGCGGGCTGCTCTCCTGCTCTGGCCGCACTGCTTCTGTGATCGGGGCGCCGGGCCTGCCGCATCACGTGGGACGCCGCTCTCCCGTCCTCCCGCGCTGCCGCTCTACTCACTCCCGGTCCCCGATCCTCCTGCCGCCGCTGTGTGGAGCCGAGGCGCCGGGGGCCCTAGCAGGAGCTCTCTCTGCTCCGTTTGTGCCCGGGGGAGACACTAATAAAATACTAATAAATCCGTTGCCAGGGTGCTGCTGCGGGTCCTGCCGCCTCCCACTTGCTCTCTCATTGGAGCTCCAACTCCCTGCCTGTCTCCTGGGGAACAGGTCATATTGCTGGGGGGGACAGAGTGTACTTTGGGGTGCCTGTGGGAGAGCTTCCCTGCCTCCAGACCTGGGATACAGTACATGCTGGCTGCTGGGTTGCCATAATACCCTAATACACTGTGCTTTGTGTATCCTCTCCTGGTAGCCCTCTGCTATTGCTGTATGTGGCATCTGGACGCTTTGCAGCTAGACGGACTCGATATACTGCCACTTCCATAGGCAGCTTCTGGACAGTATTGGTATACTACGTGTCCACAGGGCAGCTTGGACAGTTTGATATACTATACTATACTATACATATTCACTCTTAGCAGCTGGACGACTTTGATATACTATACTCCCCTGCTCCCTGCCGTCTACTTGGCTAAAATGGTCAAACCGCATCAATCCGCCGCGGCTGCGGCGACGCTAGAGAAATTCGCTAGGAATCCTTCGACGCGGTCCCAGCCGAGAGGGGAGGTACTGTCGACTCCATCTCCGCCTTCTCCGTCAGCTAGCTCCTCTTCGGTGGAGGCCACTGATACCGCTCTGCAGAAGGTGCTGGATGCGGTTACGGCCAGCGAAGCCCGCTTGGCCGACAGGATCGGTCAGGTCCAAGCGGACTTATCCATTATACACCAAGACCTTCAACGGGTGCGGGAGAGGGTCGGTGAGGTTGAAACACGTATATCCACACTGGAGGACACGGTCGCGCCACTTGGTAGACGTACTTCTGCTCTGGAGTCGCAGATGTCGGAGGTACATAGAAGGATGACGGATATGGAGGGAAGATTGCGACGGAACAATGTCCGCTTTGTTGGTCTCCCTGAGAAAGAGGAGGGTGCCTCCCCCGAAAAATTTCTTGAGAAGTGGCTACTGGATGTGTTTGGAGCAGAGGAGTTCACCTCACACTTTGCGGTGGAGCGCGCCCACAGAGTCCCGATGCGTCCATTGCCTCCGGGGGCGCCTCCCCGTACATTTATTGCCAAGCTCCTTCATTACCGGGATAGAGACGTGATTCTGAAACTGGCCCGTACTAAGGGCCCCCTCAAGTGGAACGGCTCTCCGATATCAGTCTTTCCAGATTTTGCTATTGATGTCCAGAAGGATAGAGCTCTGTTTATCCCCGTGAAACGCAGGCTGCGTGAATTGAACCTCCCTTATGCTATGCTCTTCCCGTCCAGACTGCGGGTTGTTTCTGATGGAGAAACTAAATTCTTCACGTCTCCGCGTGAGGCATCGGTGTGGTTGGACGGACGCTTTCCGGCACGGCGAGCACTGGCCGCTGACTGAACTTATATATATTGTTTCTCTATTTGCAAGTATGCTGTTTATTTACTGCCTGTGGTGTGTTTCGGGAGGGAGATACAGATACTATTGGCGGGAAGATTGCTGGGATATTCTTAGGAGACAACATTCAATCTTACATAAAATGGTGCAGTGCTCACCTATATCCGTATATCTGCCCCCTGTTGCCTTTGGTAATATCCTGGTTTAGTTCTTTATACTAGTTTCGGGACCGCCTGCATATATCAGTTTCGCTGTATGGTCCCAAATAGTTATATTAATGGGGTTGATCTGACGGCCTAGGGGGGGAGGACTTGAATTTAGCTGGAAGCTTCTATTGTCTTACAGTCACTGAATTCTTGGCCCCTCTTTTTGTTTTCTTTTTGGCCTTAGAAAATGTGTTAAGGTAGTTTTGCCCTAGTAGTTAGGGTTTGTTAATTTACAGGGTTGGTCGTTCGGGTATCAGGTATGCTGCAAGTTCCTAGTAGTATACGGGGTGGGGGTAGGGGTTTTGTTAAGAAATTATTGTTTTGTTTTTATTTTCTGACGTGCAATGTGCTTGTCTCTAGTGTGTTTTTGTTGCAGCTGATTCGGAGTGTGGTCTGTTGGGAGTGTGCTGGGGGTGGCTGGTCGCGGGTCGTCTGCTTTGTTAATGTGTTACTTTGTTATGGCTCTGGTTAAGTTTCTGTCCTGGAATGTAAGGGGGATTAATGACAAAATTAAGCGTTCCCTGGTACTCAGACAGATCAAGCAGTACACATCAGATGTGGTTTGTTTGATGGAGACCCACTTGGTGGGTGCAAGGATCATGTCACTTAAAAAGCCGTGGGTGGGGTGGGCTTTCCATTCCATGCACACCACAGCGTCCCGGGGAGTGTCTATCTTGATTAAAAAGTCTGTACCTTTCGTGTTGGATAGTGTGCAGACAGATCGATGGGGCAGGTATGTTTTTTTAAAATGTAAAATTAATTCTGTTCCCTTACTATTGCTAGCTGTATATGTGCCCCCTCCATATTCCTCTGACGTACTCAAAAAGGCATCTATTTTTATGGCTGCATCCCCGGGGGTGGCTGCAATATGTATGGGTGATTTTAACAATGTTTTACATCATGAACTGGATAGGTTCTCTAGGGCATCCTCCAACCCTCAACCGAAGCGGTCTTCATTTGCAGATATTGTCTCTGAGCTGGGCTTGATCGATCCCTGGAGATTGAAATATCCTGACCTGAGGCAATACTCCTGTTTTTCACACTCCCACGCTTCCTTCTCTAGGATAGACCTGGCCCTCCTCTCTCGGGAACTCCTGCCTATGATTCGGAATGTTAGATATGAGACTAGGGGTATTTCGGATCACTCCCCTGTGTCGGTTCATATTGACCTGGGTTGTCAGAGAGGCCAGGCGGTATGGAAGCTTAACCCCTTCTGGCTCACACATATGGGTGAGGGATCCGAATTGGAGCTCAGCTGGTTGGAATTCTTTGATTCTCATGTTGATACTACCGATGTTTCTTTATTGTGGGATACCTTTAAAGCCTTCCTGAGAGGGACCTTGATCAAAAGAGTGGGTAGTCTTAAATCCTCTTATAGGAAACGTGAAGCTGAATTAGAGGCTCGGGTTGTCGCTTCTGAGATGGTGCACATACAGGATGGTTTGGACAGCTCTAAATTAGACTGGCTCCATGCTCAGAATGAATGGAAGGAGTACTTGTGGGGGAAAACCCAACATAGGCTTCTATTCTCCTCCCATGTTCAATACGCTACTGGGGACAGACCGGGTTCATATTTGGCTACTCTTGCCAGAGGGGACCGCTCCTCTCGTACGGTGGTGGAGATTGTGAATACGGCTGGGATAGTGTTGGATCGCACCCCCCAAATTGTTACGGAATTTGTGTCTTATTATCAGGCACTTTATGGCTCCAAACTCACATGTTCCCCGCTAGAGTTGTGTAATTATTTAGATCAAATCCAGTTGCCCTGTATTACTAGTGAGGCTAGAGCTCTTCTTGATGCTCCTATATTGGTGGAAGAGATAGAGGCAGCAATCACCGCATCTCCAGATGGTAAGGCCTGTGGCCTAGATGGTATTCCATCCGAACTGTATAAGAAACACGCTAAATTTTTCGCCCCTCAGTTGCTTACTTTATTTAATACTATACTTGCGCAAAATGCGCTTCCCTCATCTATGGCGGAGGCATTAATTATAGTGATTCCCAAACCGGACAAGGACCCCCGGAGAGTTGAATCGTATCGTCCTATCTCTCTGCTGTCCACAGATGTTAAACTCCTAGCTAAGGTTCTGGCTTCCAGACTTAATCAGGTTATAACCCAAATTATTCATCCGGACCAAACAGGCTTTATGCCTGGTAAATCCACCGCTGTTAATTTAAGACGCTTGTTTGCTCATTTTCAGGTTTCTCATGGGGAGGCCTGCTCTTCTGTTGTAGCTTCTCTGGATGCCGCAAAGGCCTTCGATTCGGTGGAGTGGGCCTTCCTGTGGGAGACCATGAGTAGATTTGGCATGGGCCCTAATTTTATTAATTATGTTAAACTACTTTACTCACTGCCCATGGCCAGGGTCTCCGTTAATGGATACGTGTCACATTCCTTCCCCCTGTCCAGGGGAACGAGGCAGGGCTGCCCTCTGTCCCCCATCCTGTTTGCCGTAGCTATTGAGCCATTAGCATGTCTGGTTAGAGCCAGTAAAGATATTTTGGGTCTTAAGGTGGGCGCAAAAGAAGATAGAATAGCATTGTATGCGGATGATCTCTTGCTATTTATTGATGATTATGTCTCCTCTATGCCTATAATCTTGGATATGATAAATACTTATGGACGTTTCTCCGGGCTTACTATAAACTGGGACAAATCGACTATTGCTCCACTTAGGGGTCCAATACCGGTTTCCCCACTGATTTATATCCCGCTTAAGTGGGTAGACTCCTTCAAGTATCTGGGGATATGGGTGTCGAATGATCCTTGTACTTATGTCTCTCTTAATATTACACCGCAGATTGTCTATCTCCGTTCAAAAGTCAAGGTTTGGGGGAATTTGCCTCTGACCATCACTGGTAGGGTCAATCTAGTGAAAATGGTGTATCTGCCTAAGCTCCTCTATGTTCTTCAGCAGTCGCCCATATATATAGGCTTAAAGGTATTCAGACAAATTGATAGCTTGCTGTCTTCCTTGATCTGGGCCAGCAGAAGAGCACGTTTGAAGCTTGACACCTTGTCTAGACCTAGATCGGCAGGGGGCTTGGCCCTCCCTATTTTTAAATTTTACTACTACGCTGCACAATTAGCGCACATTTGGGAATGGGTGACTAACTCCGACAGTCTCACTGTGCACTCGCAAATGCTCTTGCAGGAATATCCTGATGGCACGCCGTTGCAACTGCTACTTTGTGGGAATATTAAACTATCTAAGGTCCCTATAATAAAACAGGCCACTCTTATATGGAAGCAGGTACATGCTATTCTGAAGGGCCAGGGTATAGACCCGGATACTCCATTGGACAATGTCCTTGGTTTCCCAGAATTGGCCTCGCTCCAAACCAGGGTGGTATGGGGGAAGTGGGGGGTAACATCTCTGGGTCATTTGTATAATGGCGATATACTAAAATCTTTCCAGCAGCTCCAACAGGAATTTAATGTGCCATCTCCATATTTCTATCGGTATTTGCAGCTGAGACATGCGATTAATGCACAATTTTCTAACACCCCTCCGATGATTCTAGACTCCCCAATTAAATCACTTTTGCAAACTCTAGAAGGCGGCCATTTGGTTTCCAATATATACACGAATATGCTTCAGTCCCACTACTCTGACCCGTTGTCTTCTCTTAGAAATAAATGGGAATCTGACCTGGGACCAATTTCAGACGAGGTCTGGGAAGGAGCTTTATGCTCTCCACGATTAGCTACCACTACCTCTAGATATCAGCAAATCCAATTGTTTATTGTGCACAGAGTGTATATGACGCCGGTGCGATTAGCCCGCATAGGCGGTACCCACTCGGCCAGATGTCCAAAATGTGGTGATTTGGGGGCTGATTTTTGGCATATTATCTGGCTTTGCCCTGAGATGGTAATATTCTGGTCTGGTATTATCAAAATCATAGTGTCGACTGGGATTCCGTCGGTAGTGTGTACCCCGGTGGTGTGTGTGTTGGCAGCCTTGGAGGAAGACGCCCTGGATGCTCCTAGCAAACGATACTTGATCAATCTATGTGCTCTTGCCAAGGTGTGTGTTGCTCGATTATGGCTGGCTAAGGATGCTCCTACTGTACAATCTTGGGTCTCGCTTGTTAATACAACAGCTGCCCACGAGAAGTATGTATACATGGCCAGGAAGGCGGGGAAGAAGTACTATGACATTTGGGGCAGATGGCTCAGCTCTCCTAACTCGACGAGCCATAATGACTGACACTTTCCAGTCTGTGTCTAATACAGGAGTGTGAGGGGAGGATGAGCCACGCTTCGTGGAATGTGGGTGGAGTTATGTGAGAAGGATCTATATTAGCCATGCGACTGTCCCTTTCGTGTATCACCCCTGGGGCCCGCGACCGGCCATATACTTACCTATACTTGACGTTAGTGATGTATAATTATATACAAGTGACGGATCAACTGTCCGGAAGTATTTGAATGATGTATCTGATTAAGTCAATTTGATGTGTCATTTCTTCTGACTCACGATGGTATACTCGAGAGATAACCCTGCACGTCTTATTTGCTATGACTGTAATGTAGTAATGATGTGAATTGGGAATCTGCGCATTCCCTTGCTTAGCACATTGTTTTGCTCTTTCTATTTCCCTCTTTCTTATCTTTTTCTTTTCTTTTTGTTTAGCCGATTAGTGGTTTTGTTTTATTGTTTAAAATACAAATGTAAAATCAATAAAAAATATTGAATTGAAAAAAAAAAGAACTTAGGGGCCCTACACATTTCCCGATGCGCCGCCGAGGTGCCCGACCCGGCGGCGGGGGGGCAGTGAAGTTTCTTCACTCCCCCCGTCACGCGGCTGCATTGAAGTGCAGGCAAATATGGACGAGATCGTCCATATTGGCCTGCATGCACAGCCGACAGGAGACCAGCGATGAACGAGCGCGGGGACGCGCATCGTTCATCGCTGGAGTCTCCACACTGAAAGATATGAACGAGTTCTCGTTCATTTATGAACGAGATCGTTCATATCTTTCAGAAAATCGGCCAGTGTGTAGGGCCTATTACAGTTGGTAAGTTCTTACCATAAATCTATTTCTTTTCTGCAGCAGGGTACACTGGGTTCCACAGGGAATGACATTGGGGATGTCCTAAAGCAGTTCCTCATGGGAGGGGGATGCATTGTAGCAGGCATAAGAACCCGGTGTCCAAAGGAAGCATCCTGGGAGGCGGAAGTATGAATGTGTTCACTGAGGACCACGTAGCCGCCTTGCACAATTGTTCAAGGGTCGCGCCACGGCGGGCTGCCCAAGAAGGTCCAACAGACCGAGCAGAATGGGCTTTGATGGTAGCAGGAGCTGGAAGGCCAGCCTGTACAATCAGCAGTGCCGTAACTAGACATTTTAGCGCTGTGCGCAAGAAATCACATCGGTGCCCCCCTATTTAAAATAGGAGCAGTGCACGCCGTAAGCGTGCCCCAAAAATAAGGGGCGTGGCCACAAAATACCAATTCATATTACGCTGCACAGTAGTCTCCATTATTCAAATTACACAGCACAGCAGCGCCACTACAGTTTTACACATTACGCCAGGTGGCATTCACTTTTTACACATTACGCAGGTGGAGCACCTTACACCCCCCTCCCTACTCTTAGGGTGTAGTGTACTGTAGGATAGTGTAGAGTATTGAAATGTAGTGTAGTGTAGAGTGTAGGCACGTTCTCCCTTACCTCAAGGTGATACCAGTTATAATTACCCCCTAAACAGCCCCATTTACCCTGATTGAGGAGAGGAGGGGGTTAAACAGAAAGACCTTCATTTATTCATTATATGCAGCTTATACTGCTGTCCTAGGCTGCGAGACATTGGAGTTAGTGAGAAAAGCCAGCGCTGAGGTGACCTGTTGAAAGAAGGAGCCACGCTGCGAGTTACTGCAGCGCTGACAGGCTCCAGTAACTTGTCTCACCAGTTTTTACCTGCTCCTAACGAGGCAGATCCAGCGGGGAAGCAGCAGTCGTGGCGGCAAAGGGCCGTGATGACAGGCGCAGCCCACCCTTAGAGGCGGTCCCGAGCGGTACTTGGAGTGCAGTGACTGGCCTCACCCTGTGCGTGTTAGGTGCGGAGACCAGGAATTTGGGGCTGCGGGCGGAGCGTCAGTGGGGGGGATTGGGGGAAAGAATATGTAGCCACTCGGGGAGTCAGGGTGTATGTAGAAGGCAAATGCGCTGTGGGCAATGCACCTTCTGCACACACCTAGTTACGGCACTGGCAACCACCATTCTAATCCATCTGGCCAGGGTCTACTTATTTGCAGGCCAGCCACATTTGTGAAGACCAAAAGGACAAAGAATCAGACTTCCAAATGGAAGCTGTTCTCTTCACAGATACGGAGAGCCCATATCACGTCCAAAGAACGCTCTTTGGATGACAATTCAGGAGAGCTAAAGGCCAGAACCACAATCTCTTGGTTAAAGGTGGAAAGACACCACCTTAGGTAAATAACCAGGGTGTGTCCTAAGATCCACCCAGTCACAGTGAAAAATCAGAAAAAGGAGACAAGATAAGGCACCCAAATCTGAAACCAGTCTAGCAGAGGCAATAGCCAGCAGAAATAAAACCTTAAGAGTAAGCCACTTAATGTCCGCAGACTCAAGAGGTTCAAACGGAGACTCTTGCAAAGCCTCCAGGAGCCACAGTCGGGAAGTAGGGAGGTTGAATCCGCAACACACCCTGAGTGAATGTATGTTGCAATTTCTCCGAAATCAGACGAGACAGAAATATGAACCTTGAGGGAGGCCAGACAAAGGCCCAAATTCAGGCCCTGTTGCAGGAAGGCCAGAAGTTTGGCCGTACTAAACGTTTATGCGTCATGATTGTTAGCGGCGCACCAAGCAAAGTAAGAATTCCAGACCCTATGATAAATCAAAGCAGAAGCCGGTTTACGAGCCTTCAACATGGTTTGAAGGACCGCCTCAGAAAATCCTTTAGCCCTCAGAACTGAAGCTTCAAGAGCCACACCGTCAAAGCCAGCCGAGTCAAGTCCTGGTATACACAAGGGTCCTGAATGAGGTGGTCTGGGTGTTGCAGAAGTAGAAGGGGACGCTCTATCGAGAGACCCTGGAGGTCGGAGAACCAATGCCATCTGGGCCCTGCTGGGGTGATCAGAAGCAGGTTTCCTCCTTGTTTGAATTTCTGTATCACCCTGGGCAGAAGTGACACTGGAGGGAACATGTACAGCAGCCAAAAGTCCCATGGAATTGCCAGTGCGTCAACGAACGCCGTTTGAGGATCCCTTGTCCTTGCTCCGAAGATCGGAACCTTGTGATTATGTCGAGACGCCTTCAGGTCTCAGTCTGGTAGGCCCTACTTGTCCACTAGGAGTTGAAATACTTCTGGATAGAGGCTCCACTCTCCAGCATGTACATCCTGACGACTGAGGAAGTCCGCTTCCCAGTTGAGGACCCCTTGAATGAACACTGGCGATATGGCTGGCAGATAGCGTTCTGCCCACTGAAGAATCTTTGACACTTCCCTCATTGCCATGTGGCTTTGAGTGCTGCCTTGATTCATGTACGCCACGTGGCGGCGTTGTCAGACTGTACTTGAACAGGCCTGTCCTGTATCAGATGCTGGGCCAGGTTCAGAGCACTGAACACCGCCCGCAATTCCAGAATGTTTAATCTGGACAAGAGACTCCTCCTTGGTCCACCGACCCTGAAGGGAGTGTTGCTTCAACACCGCACCCCAACCCCTCAGACTAGCATCGGTCTTCAGAAGGACCCAGTTGGAGATCCAGAAGGGACGACCCCTGCTCAATCGTTGGTCCTGTAGCCACCAGTTCAGTGACCAACGAACCTCCGGAGACTATGAAATCATGCGAGACCTGATCTGGTGAGGCAGGCCGTCCCACTTAGCAAGAATCAATCTCTGCAGGGGGCGGGAATGTAATTGGAGCGTATTCCACCATGTCGAAAGTCGACACCATGAGGCCTAGTACTCGCATCGCCGAATAGACACTCGTGGGCGAGAGGGGAAGCATCGAATTCTGTCCTGAAGGTTCAGGACCTTCACCCGAGACAAGAACCACTGCTAGTTGTGAGTGTCCAACAATGCCCCCAGGCGCACCATGCTCTGAGCAGGGACCAGGGAAGTGTTCTTCCAGTTGATGAGCCACCCGTGGGCTTTCAGAAACTGGATCGTCAGATCCAGATGGAGGAGAATTTCTGGGGAATTCGTCAGGATCAGCAGGTCGTCCAGATACAGTAGGATCCAGACACCCTGACGGCAGAGTAAAGCAGTCATTACTGCCATAACCTTCGTGAAGACTCGTGGAGCTGTGGTCAAACCAAAAAGGTAAATCCCAAAATTGATAATGGAGGTTGCCAAATAGCAAGCCGCAGGTACTGCTGATGCAACATGGGAGGTAAGAATCCTGTATGTCCAGGGAGACCATATAGTACCCAGGCTCCAAAGCCAGAATAGAGTGAAGAGTTTCCAAACGAAACTTGGAGACTCTCAGATTTGTTCAAGGATGTGAGGTTGAGAATGGGCTGGGAGGAACCATTCAGTTTCGGGACTAGGAACAGTGGTGAATAGTACCCCTTGCCTCTCTGAGCCAGAGGCACCTGTACTTTCACTCGTGTCCAGGAGGGATTGTACCACCAAATGGAGTTTTTGGCTTCACCTGATCCAAAGGGATGTCCATCAGGCAAAAATCAATGAGGGGACGATTCTTGATGGATATGGCGTATCAGTGAGTGACAACTTCCCATACCCAGGCGTCTGAAGTGGTCTTCAACCATTCCTGGGTAAACTTTAGAAGTTGGCCTCCCACCCTGGGATCCCCCATGCAGTAGGATTGTCTGATTTGGAAGCAGGCTGACTGGCAGCCCAGGCACATTTAGGCTTAGTGGTTTTGGAAGTGTGAGCCTGTTTTGGGTACGCGTGAACCTTTGCTTTACCTGAAGGACGAAAGGAAGTGCTCAACCTTCGGGACCGAAGGAGCAGTACTAGGAAGACACGCAGTCTTAGCAAAAGCCAAGTCAGCTTCAATCTTGTTGAGATCCTCACCAAAAAGAATGTCTCCCTTAAAAGGGAGCATCTCCAGGGTTTTCTTAGAGTCCAGATCCACAGACCAGGACCGTAACCAGAGAATCAGACAAGCCAAAATGGACGTAGTAGAAGCCTTGGCTACCAGAATACCGGCCTCAGAAGCTGCCTCCTTAATGTAATGAGATGCTGTAACAATATACGAGAGACATTGTCTAGCATTATCAGAAAAAAATGGACTGCAGCTCTGTTTCCACCTCCTGAGCCCAAGCTTCAATAGCCCAAGTAGCTGCAATAATTGGTCGATGCACAGCTCCTGCAAGGGTGTAAATAGCTTTTAAGCAACCCTCCACACTCTTATCCGTCGGTTCTTAGAGAGAAGACTGTAGTTACAGGCAGAGCAGAGGACACCACCAGCAGCGCCACTTGCTAATCCACCGGCTGAGGAGTTTCCCAATTCTTACTTAGCTCCGCAGTGAGGGGATAGCGAGCCAGCATCTTCTTGTGAGGTGTGAATTTCTTTCCTGGATTTTCCCAGGATTCCTGACGTATGTCAACTAAGTGGTCAGAATGAGGTAAAACTTGTTTAATAACCTTATGACATTTAAATCTATCTGGTTTCTTAAAGGTAACAGGTTCTGGGTCATCATCAATTTGAAGAATCAGCCTGATAGCCTCCAATAGGTCAGGAACATCCACCTGTGAAACAGATTACCCATCAGAAGCATCTGGATCAGTTTATGAGGGGTCAGTATATACGCCATCAGACGAAGTGTCGGGAATATGGGTGGATTGAGGAAGTAACGGCCCACTTAGAGGACCCCTTGGTCCTAGGCGGGCGAGGGTTAGGGTTTGTTTAATGAGTGATTCAATTGCTGTAACTGAGTGGACAGAATATCTGCCCATGGCGGATTAACCGCAGGGACAATATGTGGCTGTATCTGCATGTGAGGTCCCACAGGTGGCGTATGTCTAGTTACCAGCGTATTGAGTAGAGAAAGTAGCACAAGGTGGGTCATTATGGACCCCCGTTGCTATGGCCCTACTGGGGGGTAGTGACCCCCAGAACCTGAACCCTCTGCTGCTATATTTTCCTCCAATGTGTCTGCACCACACATTGTGGGATCAGCCGCAGCACCGTCGCCCCTTGAAGCGGATCTGAAAGCGTAAACACGGGCAACAGTACAATACCTCACCAAGAACCTAATGTACAGTGTGAAATCACAAACATAGGATTCAAGAGGCATACAGTGACTGAAAATCAGAGAAAAACACAATATAAGTATATCCTGGTAAACACCTATATCAAATAATGACCTGACACACTTACCCCCTCTCAGGGTACAGAATATAGGGATAGCAATCTGAGTGAGATACATGGAGTAGAAATCACGCAGCAGCTATATGCACACACAGTCACATGTACCATGCAGAAATTATGACAAGCAATACTACGTAATAAGTAAAGCTATACAGAGTAATAGATCTAACAATGCACAGTAAAGACTGGATGTATATCACAGGGTACTTGTACTACATAACACTGAAGTAATGCAGTTTCTTAACTAAAACAGACCTGTAGAATACTCAAGTGTCCTGTAAAATGCACAGCGCTGATAATGCAGGCAGCTTTGCCCAAAGAGTCCCAGGATCAGCTCAGCATGTTAAGATGGCACCCAAATGCTGACAGGGAGTGAGGGAGACAGATGCAGCTCCAGGGCGGAAACATTTACTCTAAATGGCGCCCGGGGGGGGGTTGGAAGGACTACAAGTCAGAGCCTTATCCCCTTGCTGGACTTCACCACTAGGTACTGTGGGCCATATGAATACGGTTTTTAGTAAAACCGACCTATACCCCCTGCCCTGGTGGTCTAGTGGAGTCCCTGTACTGACAGTGTCCATGCCAGCGCTCGGCCCGCCACCTAATGGCAGTGCCGGATCACGATTTCCAGCCTGTCCCACCAGAGAGAGGGGGAGGGGGGGCTGGGGTTTACACCACTCACCTCCTCCCTGAATGCGGCCACGCAACCTCGGAGAGCTGTGGCTGGTGTGCCTGAAGTGGAGAACCGGAGCCTCTGCTGTAAGTACCCGGCAACCAGGGACACGGGAGTATGCAGCACCGCTGGGGAAGGTGAGGGAGCTGCAGCAGGATACGTCAGAATGACATCTAGCACGGACAGTGCCTCTGCTGCAGCCCTTGAAGCCTTCAATCTTCACTTTTAAGAGCTCTTTTCAGGGCTGCTGGAGTAGCCCTGCCGGTTAGCTGCCTGCACTGCAGGCACCAACTTACAAACAGAGCTCCTGTGCACGGGGGCGGGGTTATAGAGGAGGCGGCGCTGAGCATCTTGGGAGCAGTCAAAGCATTAGCCTGTTGGCGTCTCAGATAAAGATCCTACTCTACACCCCGATGTTATCCCTGTGGAACCCAGTGTACCCTGCTGCAGTAATGTAGAATTACCTGCAGTAGCCTTGGATCTCCACGTATCCAGTTCATCACCAAACAGGACCTAGTCTGTGAAAGGTAGGATATCCTCCCCCTTTCTGGAATCCGCATCCCCTATCCACTGACAGCAATAGGCCCCTGCGTGCAGTTACTGCCATGGCCGTGGTGCTTGCATTGATCAGATTTCTTATATGGCTTCCACCATAAAATTTGCAGAGTCCTGTATATAGTGCAGGAGTAAGAGTATCTCACCTCTTGGTAAGGAATCTAACACCTCAATTAGGTTACCCGACCATTTTGCAATGGCCCTTGTGATCCAACCACAAGCTATAGTGGGTCAGTGGGCCACCCACGCAGCTGTGTATACAGACGAGAGTGGTCTTAATCTTGCGGTCAGCCACATCCTTTAAGGAGGCTCCCTCAGGGACTAGTAAGACTATCTTACAGGACAATCTAGATAGACGAGTCAACAATCGGTGGGTTTTTCCATTTTTTCCTATCGTCCTGAGGAATAAAAAAAAAAAAAAAAAAAAAAAAAAATAAAAAAAATAAAAAAAAAAAAAAAAAAGGGGGGGAAGGATGTCAGTAACCTTTTAGGGATCTGAAACTTCTTGTCAGGATTAACCCAAGTTTCCTTCAAATAGGCAATTTAATGCCCTAGATGCAGAGAAAGTAGCAGAGGATTTCTTTTTTACATTAAAATAAGATTCCTCCTCATCCTCTGTCACTTTGTCAGGAATATGCAGGACATCTAATAGCTTCTATCAGGTCCTGTATTCCCTGTGACAAAGCTGCATCCCACCCTCCCGAGTCCACCTCACTCTCAACGTCTGATACATCAGAATCTGCAGAATTTGGACCAGTGTACGCTTTTATGGACAAATGGCAGGGGTCTAAGATGCCGGAATGGCCACTGAATCTCTATTCATCAGGTCATCTACCAACTGTCTTAAGTATTGCGTCTCCTTCTCATTTTGGGATAATTTATGGGAAATATTCGAGATCATCCCTTTCAATGAATCCAACCATACAGGTTCAGATCCACTAGCCTGAGACTGTACTATCCTGAGTACATTGCAGTGATACCACCCCCGAGTGAGAAAAACACTCTGCCGTGCATGAGACACACGCCTTTGACATCGTAAAGTGAAAGAACCCACACACGACAATAGGTTAAAAACAAAGTTAACCCACACAGAGCCCCCTAGGGAGAGACCGTATGATTGAGCCAGCCACACCGCACCCCTATAGCTAATTTCCAAGTTTAGCAGGTTCGCAAACCAAGCACCCTTAATAGGTGCTTAGTATACTATTATCCAGTGTCAGGTCACCTGAGGAAGGACCAGAGCGTCCGAAACGCCTTGAGCAATTGGTTTTCTTTTCTGACTGTGGGTGACCTGACACTGGACTTCATTTATCCTATCCGGCTTTCGTGGTATCCGGAACCACGAGCGGAGCCCCTGTACCATCTGGGAGGGTAACTTTGGAATACCAGTCACGCCAGCACCCCCTTCACTTTTACCCTGAGTGGTGATATGCTTTTTTAATCTGTATAAATTGTGAGTTTTCCTTGTAAATAAAGTCTTGGTTCCCTAAAAAGTTGATCTGCACCAAGATCTGTTTCTTTTTGTCAAGTTAAGGATTTTGACCATAGGATCAAAGGTTGCACGGACAACGGGACCCTTACAACACAGGACTCATTACACCTGGAATTGATAAAGATATTTCATGTAAGGCCTATTGGTAGTTGCGCCACTATTCAATTTTCTTTTAGAACGTCTATTTTCTTGGAATTTTTGTGAAGGTTCCTTATTGCGTAGTTGGCTGCATTATACCAAGCAGCGCATTTATTCATTCATTGTTTTCTGTCATTCCTATGTCCTGTCAAGAATGTGATGTCCTGGGCTGTGGTGATAGAGGCAACACCTGAAAACAGAATTCGTACTGCTGTGCTGGATGAGGCGCCAGCCCCCACACAGACATGGCGACAGGCTCCATGACTACTTGCCTTTGTGTGCTGGCTGGCAGCGACAATCACATGGAATCGCAGTGGCTGTATTTGGCAAAGCTCCTCATCACTGCTGATGAGTCTCCAACGTTCACTGCTTGCAGTGTGACATACTGAGCTTGCCTTGTCCTGCTTGAGGTAGCCTGACCTTGACTCAGATTACGATGCTGTGCCTTCTGCGATAAAGCATTAGCTGAAAAAGTGAAGAATCTGCACTGATCCCAGTTGATAACACAAGGCAAATCGATGCCGTCTGCTGTCTTCCCGATATCTTTACTGAGGTGGGTGGGGTGAGGGGGTGTGCAGTTGAGGATCCTCACCATCTTTATTATTTGTCCATCTGTCACTTGCGTCCTGGATACTAAGCCTCCTAGGGATGAAACTGCACAGCTGATAAGGGCTATTGTAATGATGGGTTCCGCCCTAAACACCAAAGACTTAGACCTGTGCCGCAGCAGGCATTAATGGTGTTAAAAGTGGAGGCTGTGGCTGCTGGTACACTAAGTGGGAATCTCCTGATCGTGTGTGTCCATCACCGCCTGCTCTTCCCTCCGCTGACTCTGGGCCATCAGACTCCGTGCTCCCCGGTATCATTTGCAAATACATTTGTTTTGCACTCACCTCGAGCCTATCCTGGCCATTCTCCCTGGTCTGGGGTGGAATTAACGACACCCTTACTGCATCATGGTGGTTAACAAGGACCTCCCTCATCTGTACATGTTCAGGAATGTGCATTGTTGACATTGTGTTCACACTGGACGAGATTGTAAGATCTAGCTTAGATTGGCCCTTCTGAGCGAGATCTTAGTGTGAGAGTGTGTGAGTCTTAAGACAGTTTTACATATACAATATAACTTATTAAAAATATTTTTTTTTAAAGTGTATATTTAAAGCTGTGAAGGACCCTGGAAGAGGCAATGAATGATTGTGGTCATTGGCAACTCAATCTCGAAGAACAGGCACTAACAACTTAGAATGGGACCCGGGTCACCCGTTCACACAGCCACCTAGCCCAGGTCCTTCCCAGGACCAACCGTGCAAGCTGCCAGAGTTGTATTCAAGGGTCAATGACTCATGTTAACTTTAAACCGAGCCAAGACATGTATCAACTCAGCAATAACCTGGCCCAAAAGCTTGGTGTACAAGAATGATTCATGCAGAAGGAATATACTGTAGAAAGCAAGGGAAACACCCCCACCAAAAAAAAAAAAAAAATTAACCCCCAAACCCCCCCATACCATCAGTATATACTTAACTGGTAGCAGCCACAAAAGAGTCTCTGAAATAATTAGTAATCATATGGATGTTGAACACATTGAATCTCACCCAATGGTCTACATTTCAGCCTGCACCTGCTGGGAGTGGCGAGCTGCAGTGTGAAAGGCGACACATTTTGGGCACCCAAAAAGCACTAGTCTTTACATGGCTAAATCCAACAGTAATGGGTGCGATAGGGGACATCAATTGAATATCGCCCCCTGTGATCTACTGTCACTTTAGATGGGAGATCGGGGGTGGTGGGGAGTGTTTGAGATAAACCGTTGAATCACCCCCACTGTATTCAGCAATAGAGTATTTGATATATATGCATAATACACAGATAAAAACCTAAGTAGACCTGCAGTTAAATAGTGTAAAAAAAAAAAAAAAAAAATCAGGGACAGACAATAGGAGACTGCCCCTGTGGTGTGTAATCTAAAGTGATCGCAGCAGGAGGGGTGCGAGGCCCCCCATTCCTATACATTTATTACACCAATACTACAAGTGCAATTTGCCATACTGTCAATGAAGCAGAAAACAGATCAGAAGTCACATTCATAACATTTTAAACTCAATTACAATGGCGATCCTTGAAGTGGTACAACTACCAGTGTCAAAAACTAAAGCACGTTAATTGAACTCCTTCCAGCACATACTTGAACTACTCCCACAGCATTATTAATAGATCATAGACAATTGTGTGGTACTGCATAGTAGGGATGTCACTATCCCGATGCAGTAATCAACTGAAGACTGGCACAATATATAAAACGTAACAGGTGTTATTAGTACAGTATACAGCTGCGAATAGAAGTCAGTAATTGAAACAAAAACAGGGTGACAATGGCAAATACTGAAGGCTAAATTGTAGAACTACATTGAACCCCCCCCCCCCCCCCCCGTATTGGAAATGCCTCAGAAATTGGCACAAGCTTTTGCCGGCGCAAAAAACCTGTGGATTCAGCGATCCACGTTTTTCGCTCCTGCTACAATTTTTTGCCTAGGCGAATCAACGTCCCTCCTATTGACTAGGGTGAAACCAAATTAGCCACCCCCAAAAAAAATTTTTTTTATATTTTTTTTATATATTACAAATTGGGACAGTGTCATTTTTTCGCCTAGGTGAAAAGTGGCCCTAATTGAATAGCCCCCTTAATAGTGGTGGTGCAGGAAGGGATATGCACATAAGTTAAATACCGGAGTCTGTGGAGTCACCAAGGATAGTAGTGGTGGGATCACGTTGCAATTGATTAGTGCATCTCTGTACATTGGCCCATCACCTGTAGAAACAAACTTCTTGAAAAGGGAAACCACTAAATGACAAAATATTGCCCTCACTTCTGCATAAAACTTACCGTGCAGAGGCCACACTGCAAATAGATATGTTGGATTTGAGAGGACAATAAGCTTGGAAATATTAACCAACTTACAAAATATCCAATAGCAGCTTTACATTCAGTTAAATCAGTCACTGATAAAAGTAAAAAAGTAAGCCAGCATAGTTATCCAGTGTGTCCTTAAGCCAATAGAGACAGTGTGAGACGTGGCTTATCAGCCTACACTTTGATACGCATTGTCTCCTTGAACTTAGCTTTCTTACAGACCAAATTACATAACAATAGTACAACCGGCATGTAATATATGTAAGTGCCCATACACTAGCTTCTTCCTAGATCACTTTCCCCAAGTGGATCCCCTCTATAAATCAATTAACCAATATTTCATTTTAGCCATTAAACTTGTGGTAAAGTGTAAACTTTGTTTGTGTGTAGTAAAGTCAGCAATCTTATGTTCTTGAGTAAAAGAAACACTTTACAGATACTTGTAAATTCTGCACTGTATTCCCTTGAACAGCCTTCTATAAACTTAGAATTTAAGTTACATGGTTTGTAATTATTCCTCTTAACACATCATTATCCATACAATTTGTTTGCCAATTCTAGGGTGCTGACCATGTAAGCCAGGGGTGGGGAACGTCAGGACCGTGGGCCGTATAAGGCCCGCAAGCCACTCACTGAGAATTAGTTACCAGCGGGCGCTAGCTCCTTCCCCTTCCCATAGCTGTGCGCTATGGGAAAGAATTCATAACATCTCTCCCACAGTTCAGAGGAGCAGGTGGCCAGGCGGAGTGCTGCGGTCCGCAACCAGGAGTGGGGCTGGTGCATGTGTAAGCGGCAGGGCATATCAAATGACTGGGGGCATAACTGATTGGGGCATGTATACTGGGGCATAACAATTGACTGGGGCAGGCTAATTTTTAAGTTGATAGTGTATGGCCCCTGAAGGATTTTATACATGGGGAGAGGGAAAAAGGTTCCCCACCCCTGATGTAAGCAATCTAGTGCAGAGTTTCCCCACACTGTCCTTACAGCAGGACCGCAACTAAGGGGTAGGCCAAGAGGGCATGCTCCCTGGGTGCAGGATTTGAGGGGGCACCAAGGTGTTAGAGGAACAGGGTTTTATTTTATATTTTTGCCAGCAGTGTTGTGCTGGACCAGTGAGGCAGCAGACAACTCCCGGGGCAGTGTCTCACCCACCTGTTTGCCCCCGGCTGACTCAGATGCTGTGTGGGAGAGTTACAGTACCTGGGATCTCTATGTTGGCTACTATCTTAAACGCTCTTTGCCATGCAGTGCTGCAACTTGCGTGCGGTGCACTGTGCAAGCTATAGAAGAGAGCTGTTGGTGCAGTGTTTTAAGCAGGTTATGATCCCGGCTGCCTGCCCAGCACCAACCGATAAGCTGCTGCCTACACACCATTGGGGCATGCTGTAGTGTAATGATGCAGTTCAGCATGTAGGGGGATGTAGTATAGTAATATATGGGGGGGGGGGGGGGGGAAGGAGGAGGAGTTACTGCTTTGCCACGGGTGACGATAGGCCTAGTTTCGGCCCTGTTTACAGCACCCTAACAGACCAGGCTTTTGGGATATCCATGCTTGAAGTCAGAGTTTTGGAAATACATATCTAATGTAACTGAACAGAATTGTGTTAACCTAGAATTTATCGGGTTAAGGATTACCCCATTTCATTTATCTAGCATTATAAAATGACAGATTCTACATACACTTCTATAATCACCACTGTAACATCCATCAAGGCCTTTGTACAGTTCACACTTCCCCAGAATACCAGATCAGACAAGTCTTACCAGCAATGTTTCCCAGAGCCCACACCGCCTGTTCACTGATTTGCAGGTGTGGTGATGTTATCAGCAATATAAATGCAGGTATAGCACCTCCATCTACCACGGACTTAGTTTGTTCAGAAGTGCCAGATGCTATATTTGTAAGTGCCCAGGCTGCTTCAAACTGTAGAGTACTGTTATCATGGTAGCTCAAGAAATCCACCAGTTTTGGTATTAGCCCAGCCTCAATTATATCATTTAGTGGAGGATTACGCTCTCTTGACAACATTTTCCTGCAAGAGAATGTATATGAAAGCTTAGCCAGACACTCTTATTTCCCTAGGACTCCAGAAACAAGATTTAGGTTGGCATTATGTACAGATTGAGTTTTACATATCAAAAAAGCCTGGGACTGGAAGTATTTTGTATATAGTATTTTTCTGTATTCTGGAATACCATAATGAGATATATTGGGGATAGGACCAAAGTCTAACACACAGCATGCATTTATGTTAAATACACAGATCCTGAAAGTAGTTAGTTATATACAATATTTGCTTCAAACACAAAACTACTACAAAGTTTATGTAAATTGAACCATCAGAAAGCACAAGGTGTCACTATCCAAGTCACGGGAAAAAAACAAAAAAAACAAAAAACACTATTTCAGAATTGTTACCTTGCAGCCTGTGTACACTTCAATTCCAAGTCTGGATCTCCGGAATTAATTCCTTGCACCATTTCATCCAGAGAAAGTAGTGGACTCTATTATATAAATAAATAAAAAAAAAAATCTAAAAAAAGAAATGGGGGTAGGGAGGGTGCAGATTAACAAAAAGTTAGAGAACCTTACACTTTTCCCCTTTGGCTCGACATATCCTCTAATGGGAAACTACTTCATTTGTTGTAAAAGTCCTGAAACTTGTAACGAACACTAACTACTCTAAGCATAGCTTTGCCATCTTCACAAAAATATTGTTAGACGTGCCAAGTGAGTTCTTACATCAGTCACTTTAAAGGGGGCGTATTTAGAAAAGCTTGGTCAAGAGATACAATTGTTAGAAATAAAGTACCAAAAAGCCTGTAAACGTGTAAGGTAGAAGCCGATTAGCTAGTACTTCAGTCCTTGCCGATCTTTGTTCAATACGGGGTGTAAGAGGGGGAATACACTAGAAACTTTTTTTTTTTTTATCCATTTCATCCATGGCTATCCATGTCACAAATCATAACCTTGTGTCGAGCAGAGCAAGACCCTGCACCTGAAGCGTGGCAAGCACACCTTTCTACAAATCGTGGGTCCCAGATGAAAAATAAAACAAAACCCCTGTGAACCTTCTTTAACACATCCAGATTAGGATCAGTGTGTACTTCATACCCAGAAATGCTTGTGCTTGCCTGATGCCACTGCCAAAAGATCACTCCAGAGATCAAACATTTTAAAATTATGAAAGTGAGGACATTATGACATGGGATTCAAGTTTTCAGGAAAAAAAAAAAAAAAAAAAACCACCACCAAAACACCCCACCACATCTTCCTTTGTTATAGGATTTGGAAAACATTTATTCTGTTGAAGCCTGAACCATTTGATCTACCTTATGCTACCATTAAATAAATTGCTTCAGAATTGATTAGACAAGGATCATGGTCTCATGACCCTGAAAGTTTTGGTGTCTACACTAAAGGGTAAGTGTTATAGCTTGCGATTAGCAGGCTGGCGTCAGCGAGTTTCTGGTGTGTCGGCCTTATGTCATAAAGTGGCAATTTAGGGAGACAAAACCAGGTTGTTTTAGCCTTTTAAATAATTACAGTTTTAATACATGAGATCGGCTCACCAATGCATGTTTCATGGCCATTACATTTACCCCCTACTATTCTATGTACACCAGCCTGGTATCTTATTTTATGAAGCAAACAGAAGTGGTGGATTGTCATGGTAGCAAAGAGGCGAAAAAAACCCAAACCCCCTCAATTTGCTTACATCGAAGTGGTTTCTGGTAGCAAGCAAGTCTGTCGAGCAGTTGAACTGCATGCTGAAGTGGTGTAAGGACCCTTTTTTGCACAGCAAAGTTACTTTTCAGATCAGCAAATCATACGGCCATCACTTGGACGGACCAGCCATTCCACAAAAAGTTATGTACACTGGACCTTCTCAGGTTGACTTGCCAGAACAAAAGAAATCAGGGCAATGACTCAACTGACAAGCTCCTACAAACATACTCTGGCAAGAGGGATCAACACAATCACTGTACATGCATACAAAGGGAATGGTTATGTGGTGCATGTTAAAATGGCACTGGAGACCAGTTTACATACTCATAAGAGAAGCTCCCACACAATACTGTACAAGTTTGATTTTATTTAGATGTTAATGCAAACTATTAAAGAGTAGAATTTTTGTGGAGTGTGTACCAGATTCAGTAGAAACATGATCTACACATAATATTGACTACAGGAAGACTATGGACTTCTTTACACATGAACTAGAGAGGAATCATAGGTCCCCCGCAGCTCATGTACGTATAATAGGACTCCTGGGTCATATACCAAGAAATCCTCAACACACAAAGGACAGCTTTTATCACAAGAACGATCCTTTGTTTACTCAGAATTCTACATGCATGTGGCGTAATAAATGCCACTATGTATGCAATAAATGCCATGATTTATCCCATACGCATGAAACATCTCACACAAGGGGCCAAGGGGGGGGGGGGCTTTATCAAAACTTAGAAAGATACAGTACCAAGCAGCTCCTGGACGATTGACAGGTTGAACAGTGTTTGGCATGCTGCAGCGGATGGAGATTCCCGGGAGGAAGGAAGCCAGGACATATGAACACACATGCAAAGTTGTATGTAACAAGTCCTGGCCGCTTATGCAGATGTAAAAGATATGGAGTGATTTATGGTATTTTAATCATAACAATGGTTAAATGGTTATTTTCCTCATACAATCACAATATGCGAGTGTGTGGTACTGTATATACAGAATTTAATTCAGTACATCAGTGAACAGTAAAAAGGTTTAAGTGATTCAGCACTCCATGCATGCCAGTTAGGAATGTCTAATACTTTCTCTAGTCTCAATACCATAAAAAAAAAAAAAAAGTTTAAAAAAATAAAAAATAAAAAAAAGTAAGTGATATACTTTTATTTTGGATACTTATCTGCATCAATGGCTATCTGTCATGTGTACTGGAAGCTAGAGAAATGTACTGCAGATGAACACCTGTCCACCCCAACAGTACCCATGTGCCCTTCCCCACGTGCCAGATCCATAAATCACATACAGCTGTTTGCCTGGATAAAAAATTCAAACTCTAACCACCTGGTGATTTTTTTGTTCAGGAGAGAGAGCCAGCTCTTCAGGAAATGAAGTCACATTCCTCCTCTTCAGGATCTGCTCATCTTTCTTAGCCTTCCTGAGCTCCACACTGACTTCTACTCTACGTCTTCTTAGCTCCTACAAAGCAGAAAACATTTGAGTTAATTGTTTTTTTTTTTGTTTTTTTTTTTAATAAAGGGTTTGTCAAAGTAGAATATTGAAGAACACACAGCACGTATAAACTGCACACACACATGCCCACTGCGCGTGCACTTGTTCCGCCGTGCGTGCACATATCCGCAATTTGCGTATGATCGCTCCCGTGGTCCTGCGCGTGGTATGGGTATTTAAAGGCAGAGTTTGTGAACGCATGGAGAGCTATCAAAACATTACATATTTAATCCAAATAGTGCACATTGTACACATAGTCCCCCTGCACCACATCAGAAAGTATCAACAGTTTAAATGATTGCAGAACAAAGTGATTCACCTTTACAGGATAAGAGGGGACAGACTAAGGTTATAAGGTGGTGTTTGGTATCCAGCTGTAGGGTATTTTAAGGGCTAACATTCCGGTGTTGGTTTGCGGAAGATCGCATGTTCCTGCGGATAGTTAGGTGCAGAAGCAGAATATAGATAAACTGTATTTACTGTATATTATATATGCGGCGGGAATCCAGAGGAGACCACCCACAAGAGCAGTTGGGAAAGACATCGCCTACCTTTTCAAATCAACCTATGACCTCTCCTGTACTGTAAAAGTGCATTCCTGTGTCCAATGGACAACGGGATTACAGTATCCATTGTATTGCGTTTGGAAGACTTGTATAAATAAAGCCTGCTGCAGCCCGGCCTGACACAAGACTCAACGTTATCAATCTGATAGCGGAGGACCGGACCGGGAGGCGCATGCGAATATTCTCACGTATGTACATGGACTGTAGCCATTTACTCTGTTGTATTGTAGTGCATAATTTGTATTGTTAACCCCCCTTTCAGAAATATTACTCTGTGGTGTCGAAACCCAGTGATTAACTACAAATCGGTGTTGTGTCTTCCTTTTCCTGCTAAGGTTTAAGAGTGTATTAGTAACGCATCGCATTGCTGTATAAGGTTTAAAGTGAATCTCTGGGTGCGTGCGCGCTGTGTGTACTTTGTACCCCCAGCGCGGCGTTTGTATGCTAAGTCCGTACAGTGATACAGGACTCCGTACGCAATCAGTGTATAAAGTACAGAGCGTGTGTATTAAGTATAGCGACCGCAGCGGCTAAAGGTTTAAAGTGTATTTAAGGTGTGTTTATGGTATAGCTTTATGTTTTAAGAAAATCGACATCAATTGGGGGCATAGTCTGGTTTTTACACATACCCGCAGCCTAGCAGGTTAAAGCAGACTTTATCTATCAGCAAAGGGCGGACAGGTATCCTACGTAAACCTTTTTCTGGCCGGTGGATACACTGGAAACCCTATTTTATTGCTGATTAGATGGCGTCTGCTCTGCATGGTTTGTAGGGATGCTGGTGGGACCCGTAAAGTAAATACGCAAAGCTATTTAAAAAAAAAAAAAAAAGTCTGAATTTCTGTTTGGCGCCAAATGTGCACACCTGTACTTTGTATACCCGCTCACATTGTTGCCATAAGTACGGATTACTAGATTAATTTAGACCTGTGCAAAAGCCGGAGAAATTTGTTGCTATTTAGTTAAAATATAGAATAAATATTAAGGAAGTAAACGTAAAACACAAACACAAACACTGTTTGGCCTAGTTAAAAAGGTTTATACAGAAGAAACTGTTGTGTTAAGTGAGTGATTATAGGTAATATCGCTTACATTTATAGAAGTGTGGGATTTGTACTATTGCGGACGTACGGTTTTTGTACACGTGTCTCGGACAAAGTACGGGACTGCGTACGCAACGTAAAGACATACACATGGTCGCGTGTTTACGCAACGTGCGTAAGGGTACAACCGCTAAGTACAAATTACACAATAGTATCGTTTAGTTTAGGGGCGGGACAGTAGTCACGCTACATTAGCACAAATTGTTCGGTTTCCAAAATTTAGTTTAAATAAAACCTTTTTTACTGTATTGCCTCTGGAAGTAAAGCTGTTTATCTGAATGAAAGATAATTTTCTGTACAGAAAATACCAAAGTGTATTTGAGTTAACGAACGTAACAAAGAACGTAGTGGATCCCGTCGAGTGGTACATCAAGTGAGTGGAGACTTTGTGGCGTGAGGCAGCCGACTCATGTTAATATAGCTTGAAGTACAAAGGAGCAAGGTAGGAGAGTACCGCGGGCCAGAGTGTCAGCGAGGTGTACCCATATAGTTTTTTTGATACGCTCCGGCTGAGGTTTCGCAGCTTGCGATTCGATTCCAGTGGTCGTACGGCAGATAAGTAACAAGTACCTATACGCTGTGTGATTGGACCGCGCGTTTGTGGGTGCAATATTTAGCGCAACGTGATACTGCAATTTTACGCAAAGCTCGTAAAAAGGGTATCATTAGCGCTGTATATAGCATATGCAAGCGTGATTTGTGTATAATAAAGGTTTAGGGAGTTTTCGCTGGCCTCTCAGGAAATCTCCAACGGCCTATATTTACTGGAAAGGGTAAGTTATTCCCAGAAACTTCCAGTAAATAGAGGTTACATAGGGCCCTAGGTTGGGTACATTGCCTTCGCTATCAACAGTGTATGGTAGTACTGGCCAACGTGGGCGGTGAGTGGGTGAAAGCACTCTGAGAACTTTCACCGTTGCCTTATATTGAGTATTTTGGGGGTTTTTTTGTGGGATTAGCTGAAAGGTCAATACCTGCAAATTATAGGGGCCAGTTGCTCAAGTAAGGGACGTTCAACCAGGGTTCAGGTTGACATACCGCGGCCCAGGGGGTCAGCGAGGTTCATTATGTGTGAAAAGTATGGTTCACACACAGAAGTTTTATGCAATGAATGGGAACGTATGACTGCGGAAGATAGGGAACCATTCCCTAAGGTAGGCAGTTTTGAACCAGAGGTATTGCAGAATTTAAGGATTAGGATAGGTCTGATAAAATCCCGAAAACAAAGGGTCAGATACACAGATTTTTTTAACTTATGGCAGCAAGAGGGTGATATGCAAAGAGAATTAGCTCACGCAGCAGGTTCCAAACCTAGCAGGAAAATGATGGCAACCGCACCACCGTATATTGTGGGGGAGAAAGTGGCTACAGACAATGGCATATTGGTATCCTATAACAGTATAGTTGATAAATGTACTAACGCTAACCCTTGCCAGTTGTATCCCATTTTAAATTTTCCTCAGGACTGCGAGCAAGATGAGCCCAGCACGATATCGGCACTCTCTCTAGCAGCCACCATACAGAATACTCAGGTGGGCACGGCCCAATCAGCAAGAGCAGTAGTAAGGCCCCCTAGCGGAGGGATAAGCGAGGTCGTGTCCACAGGTAAGTACGGTACCATACATTATGCAGAGATAATAGCACCTCAGTGGATTCAACTCAGAATGACGTTATTGAATTAAATCCTGTCAGGGTGATCGTAGTGCCCAATGGGAGGACCGACGCTCAGGGAGTCACTCCCATCAGGAACATTGCTATGCATTGTCCCTGGTCCCAGACAGAATTGAGGTCAATTGTGTCAGAATTTCCCGATCCCAGAAAGGATCTAGTCGCATGCCAGAGGTTCATTAAAGAGTTAGGTAACGCCACCGAACCCAAACAAAGATTGGCGAACAGTGCTACGAGTATGTTTACCTTCCAATATTGACCCCGCGAAATTCATTACTGATTGTAAATTAGATGCAGAAGTACCTCTCACTGATGAGTACACTCAGGAGAATGTACGACAAATCAATCTGCAATTGTCAAATGGAATAAAATCTTTTCCATAAGACAAAAAGAAGGTGAAATGTCATCTGAATATTTCCATCGAGCACTGCAGGAAATGGCTAGATACACTGGGATCGAGGACATTAAGGACAATGTACATCACAGGGAGGTAGCGGTGTCAGTATTAATGGACGGGTTAAAAGAGGCATTAAGAACAAGGGTACAAACCTCTCTACCTAACTGGAGAGGTATCTCGGTGGCTGCATTACAAGAGTCCGCTATCGAGCACGACCAGAACGTCATTAAGCACAGTGAGTCTCAGGGGCACAAGCTGATGACCGTAAGTATAAATGCTCTTACAACAAAACCGCATCAGCCAAAACCCCAGACCCCTGATGGTAAGTCACATGTAGTATGCTATAACTGTCAGAAGGAAGGACATTCTGCACGGAATTGTGGGTATAAAAACACACATAAGGTATACCGACCCCCTAGACCAGGATATGAACCACACTATAATACACGTAATTGGGATCAGGAAACGCATAGGAGAAGCTATGAGCCACATGCAGGGGAAAATAAGAATTTACTTACCGATAATTCTATTTCTCGGAGTCCGTAGTGGATGCTGGGGTTCCTGAAAGGACCATGGGGGGATAGCGGCTCCGCAGGAGACAGGGCACAAAAGTAAAGCTTTTACAGGTCAGGTGGTGTGTACTGGCTCCTCCCCCTATGACCCTCCTCCAGACTCCAGTTAGGTACTGTGCCCGGACGAGCGTACACAATAAGGGAGGATTTTGAATCCCGGGTAAGACTCATACCAGCCACACCAATCACACCGTACAACTTGTGATCTAAACCCAGTGAACAGTATGATAACAGAGGAGCCTCTGAAAGATGGCTTCCTAAACAATAACCCGAATTAGTTAACAATAACTATGTACAAGTATTGCAGATAATCCGCACTTGGGATGGGCGCCCAGCATCCACTACGGACTCCGAGAAATAGAATTATCGGTAAGTAAATTCTTATTTTCTCTATCGTCCTAAGTGGATGCTGGGGTTCCTGAAAGGACCATGGGGATTATACCAAAGCTCCCAAACGGGCGGGAGAGTGCGGATGACTCTGCAGCACCGAATGAGAGAACTCCAGGTCCTCCTTTGCCAGGGTATCAAATTTGTAAAAATTTACAAACGTGTTCTCCCCTGACCACGTAGCTGCTCGGCAGAGTAGTAATGCCGAGACCCCTCGGGCAGCCGCCCAAGACGAGCCCACCTTCCTTGCGGAATGGGCGTTAACAGATTTAGGCTGTGGCAGGCCTGCCACAGAATGTACAAGTTGAATTTTGTTACAAATCCAACGAGCAATCGACTGCTTAGAAGCAGGTGCACCCAACTTGTTGGGTGCATACAGTATAAACAGCGAGTCAGATTTTCTGACTCCAGCCGTCCTTTAAATGTATATTTTTAAGGCTCTGACAACGTCCAACAACTTGGAGTCCTTCAAGTCGTCTGTAGCCGCAGGCACTACAATAGGCTGGTTCAGGTGAAACGCTGATACCACCTTAGGGAGAAAATGCGGACGCGTCCGCAGCTCTGCCCTATGTCGAATGGAAAATTAAATAAGGGCTTTTATAAAACAAAGCCGCCAGTTCAGATACTCTCCCGGCCGAAGCCAGGGCCAGTAACATAGTCACTTTCCATGTGAGATATTTCAAATCCACCTTCTTTAGTGGTTCAAACCAATTTGATTTGAGGAAATCTAAAACTACATTTAGATCCCACGGTGCCACCTTAGGCACCACAGGAGGCTGTATATGCAGTACTCCTGTGATAAAAATCTGGACCTCAGGGACTGAGGCCAATTCTTTTTGGAAGAATATTGATAGGGCCGAAATTTGAACCTTAATAGATCCCAATTTGAGACCCATAGACAATCCTGATTGCAGGAAATGTAGGAAAACGACCCAGTTGAAATTCCTCCATCGGAGCACTCCGCTGCTCGCACCACGCAACATATTTTCGCCAAATACGGCGATAAAGCTTCGCGGTGACTTCCTTCCTTGCCTTTATCAAGGTAGGAATGACTTCTTCTGGAATGCCTTTTCCTTTTAGGATCTGGCATTCAAACGCCATGCCGTCAAACGCAGCCGCGGTAAGTCTTGAAAAAGACAAGTACCCTGCTGAAGCAGGTCCCTTCTCAGAAGTAGAGGCCACGGATCGTCCGTGACCATCTCTTGAAGTTCCGGGTACCAAGTCCTTCTTGGCCAATCCGGAGCCACTAGTCTTACTCCACTTTGCCGTATAATCCTCAATACCTTTGGTATGAGAGGCAGAGGAGGAAACACATATACCGACTGGTACACCCAAGGTGTTACCAGCGCGTCCACAGCTATTGCCTGCGGATCTCTTGACCTGGCGCAATACCTGTCCAGTGTTTTGTTGAGGCGAGACGCCATCATGTCCACCATTGGTTTTACCCAACGGTTTAATAGCATGTGGAAAACTTCTGGATGAAGTCTCCACTCTCCCGGGTGAAGGTCGTGTCTGCTGAGGAAGTCTGCTTCCCAGTTGTCCACGCCCGGGATGAATACTGCTGACAGTGCTATCACGTGATTCTCCGCCCAGCGAAGGATCCTGGCAGCTTCTGCCATTGCCCTCCTGCTTCTTGTGCCGCCCTGTCTGTTTACATGGGCGACTGCCGTGATGTTGTCCGACTGGATCAACACCGGTCTTCCTTGAAGCAGAGGTTCCGCCTGGCTTAGAGCATTGTAGATTGCTCTTAGTTCCAGAATGCTTATGTGAAGAGACTTTTTCAGGCTCGACCACACTCCCTGGAAATTTCTTCCCTGTGTGACTGCTCCCCAGCCTCTCTGGCTGGCACCCGTGGTCACCAGGATCCAATCCTGCATGCCGAATCTGCGGCCCTCCAATAGATGAGCCTCCTGCAACCACCACAGAAAGGATACCCTTGTCCTCGGCGACAGGGTTATCCGCAGGTGCATCTGAAGATGCGACCCTGACCATTTGTCCAACAGATCCCTTTGCATGGAATCTGCCGAAAGGGATTGCTTCGTAAGAAGCTACCATTTTTTTCCAGGACTCTTGTGCATTGATGTACAGACACCTTTCCTGGTTTTAGGAGGTTCCTGACCAGGTCAGATAACTCCTTGGCTTTTTCTTCGGGAAGAAAAACCTTTTCTGAACTGTGTCCAGAATCATCCCCAGGAACAGCAGACGAGTTGTCGGCATTAATTGGGATTTTGGAATATTCAGAATCCATCCGTGCTGCTTTAGCACCTCTTGAGATAGTGCTAAACCCATCTCTAGCTGTTCTCTGGACCTTGCCCTTATTAGGAGATCGTCCAAGTATGGGATAATTAATACGCCTTTTCTTCGAAGAAGAAATATTATCTCGGCCATTACCTTTGTAACGACCCGAGGTGCCGTGGACAAACCAAACGGCAGCGTCTGAAACTGATAGTGACAGTTTTGTACAACGAACCTGAGGTACCCCTGGTGTGAGGGGTAATTGGAACGTGGAGATACGCATCCTTGATGTCCAAGGATACCATAAAGTCCCCTTCTTCCAGGTTCGCTTATCACTGCTCTGAGTGACTCCATCTTGAACTTGAACTTCTTTATGTACAGGTTCAAGGACTTCAGATTTAGAATAGGCCTTACCGAGCCATCCGGCTTCGGTACCACAAAAAGAGTGGAATAATACCCCTTCCCTTGTTGTAGAAGAGGTACCTTGACTATCACCTGCTGAGAATACAGCTTGTGAATGGCTTCCAAAACCGTCTCCCTTTCTGAGGGGGACGTTGGTAAAGCAGACTTCAGGAAACGGCGAGGTGGCTCTGTCTCTAATTTCAACCTGTACCCCTGAGATATTATCTGCAGGATCCAGGGATTTACCTGCGAGTGAGCCCACTGCGCGCTGTAATTCTTGAGACGACCGCCTACCGCCCCCGAGTCCGCTTGCGAAGCCCCAGCGTCATGCTGAGGCTTTTGTAGAAGCCGGGGAGGGCTTCTGTTCCTGGGAAGGAGCTGCCTGTTGCTGTCTCTTCCCTCGTCCTCTGCCTCGTGGCAGATATGAATAGCCCTTTGCTCTCTTATTTTTAAAGGAACGAAAAGGCTGCGGTTGAAAGGTCGGTGCCTTTTTCTGTTGGGGATTGACTTGAGGTAGAAAGGTGGATTTCCCGGCCGTAGCCGTGGCCACCAAATCCGATAGACCGACCCCAAATAACTCCTCTACGCATCGCCTGTCCACTGTCGTGTCCATAAAGCTCTTCTGGCCGAAATGGACATAGCACTTACCCGTGATGCCAGTGTGCAGATATCTCTCTGTGCATCACGCATATAAAGAAATGCATCCTTTATTTGTTCTAACGACAGTAAAATATTGTCCCTGTCCAGGGTATCAATATTTTCGATCAGGGACTCTGACCAAACTACCCCAGCACTGCACATCCAGGCAGTCGCAATAGCTGGTCGTAGTATAACACCTGCATGTGTGTATATACCTTTTTGGATATTTTCCATCCTCCTATCTGATGGATCTTTAAGTGCGGCCGTCTCAGGAGAGGGTAACGCCACTTGTTTTGATAAGCGTGTTAGCGCTTTGTCCACCCTAGGAGGTGTTTCCCAGCGCTCCCTAACCTCTGGCGGGAAAGGGTATAAAGCCAATAACTTCTTTGAAATTAGCAGTTTTTTATCGGGGCACCCCACGCTTCATCACACACGTCATTTAATTCTTCTGATTCGGTAAAAACTACTGGTAGTTTTTTCACACCCCACATAATACCCTGTTTAGTGGTACCTGTAGTATCAGCTAAATGTAACATCTCCTTTATTGCCAAAATCATATAACGTGTGGCCCTTTTGGAAAATACGGTTGATTCGTCACCTTCACTACCGGAATCAGTGCCTGTGTCTGGGTCTGTGTCGACCGACTGAGGCAAGGGGCGTTTTACAGCCCCTGACGGTGTTTGAGGCGCCTGGACAGGCACTAAGTGAGTGTCCGGCCGCCTCATGTCGGCAAACGACTGCTTAAGCGAGTTGACGCTATCCCGTAATTCCACAAATAAGGCATCCATTCTGGTGTCGACCCCCTAGAAGGTGACATCCTCATATTTGGCAATTGCTCCGCCTCCACACCAATAACGTCCTCATACATGTCGACACACACGTACCGACACACAGCAGACACACAGGGAATGCTCTATACGAAGACAGGACCCACTAGCCCTTTGGGGAGACAGAGGGAGAGTCTGCCAGCACACACCAAAAAAAGCGCTATATATGACAGGGATAGCCTTATGATTAAGTGCTCCCTTATAGCTGCTTTTATATTAATATATTGCCATTTATTTTGCCCCCCCTCTCTGTTATACCCTGTTTCTGTAGTGCAGTGCAGGGGAGAGACCTGGGAGCCTTCCTGACCAGCGGAGCTGTGACAGAAAATGGCGCCGTGTGCTGAGGAGATAGGCCCCGCCCCTTTTCCGGCGGGCTCGTCTCCCGCTATTTAGTACATTTAGGCAGGGGTAAATATCTCCATATAGCCTCTGGGGCTATATGTGAGGTATTTTTAGCCTTTTTAAAGGTTTACATTTGCCTCCCAGGGCGCCCCCCCCCAGCGCCCTGCACCCTCAGTGACTGCCGTGTGAAGTGTGCTGAGAGGAAAATGGCGCACAGCTGCAGTGCTGTGCGCTACCTTAAGAAGACTGCAGGAGTCTTCAGCCGCCGATTCTGGACCTCTTCTTGCTTCAGCATCTGTGAGGGGGCCGGCGGCGTGGCTCCGGTGACCATCCAGGCTGTACCTGTGATCGTCCCTCTGGAGCTTCATGTCCAGTAGCCAAGAAGCCAATCCATCCTGCACGCAGGTGAGTTCACTTCTTCTCCCCTCTGTCCCTCGTTGCAGTGATCCTGTTGCCAGCAGGAATCACTGTAAAATAAAAAACCTAAGCTAAACTCTCTAAGCAGCTCTTTATGAGAGCCACCTAGAATTGCACCCTTCTCGGCCGGGCACAAAAATCTAACTGGAGTCTGGAGGAGGGTCATAGGGGGAGGAGCCAGTACACACCACCTGACCTGTAAAAGCTTTACTTTTGTGCCCTGTCTCCTGCGGAGCCGCTATCCCCCCATGGTCCTTTCAGGAACCCCAGCATCCACTTAGGACGATAGAGAAACAAGGAGGTATCCACCTAGGAGGGAGTTCTCAGTTACCCCCCCTCACATATTGTAGCTGCCAGTGTGCTGCGAGAGGGTCACAATATACAATAGGGGTTGGGCCACACCTGTAGTCTGCAGCCAGTGAAGTTTATTGCTAGCCTTGGTAGTGAACCCGAGGTCACAGTTGATGTAGCTGGTAGATCATTACCTTTTCTTGTAGATACAGGGGCGGCCAGGTCAGTGTTAAATTCGACTGTAGGTATAAAAACCACGGGTAAAACAATTTTGGCAATGGGAGTAACAGGAACAGTGCAACAACACCCTTTGAGTAGACCAGCAGAGATTACGATAGGGCCCTTGCAGACCAAGCATTCCTTTTTGCTAGTTGCATCGGCTCCAACTAATCTACTCGGGAGAGATTTATTGTGTAAAATGAGGTGTCATATTGTACTCCTGAGGGTGTCTTCTTGGATATACCCGAGAATCACGTTCAGGAAGTGCAGGATATGTTAGACACCCCACAAAGGCTAATGTCACACACTGCTGTTATAGACAGGTGTCCATCAAAGACAGAAATAACCAACCGAGTTTGAAGGGGCGCTCAAGCTCTGGCTCCAATTAGTGTATATTTAGCAGCTGTCTGGATAGGCTAGTCACACCTATGACATCATACATACAAACAAGAAAAACAGAAAGACAGCGCTGACTGAGATGGATTGTCAAATTATAATATTTAATTAATTAAAATTGCAATAAAATATTGAATAAAATAGGTCTCACTGCACTAATGAGCTTATAGTCACCATACATATAGAGATTGATCACTTGCCGCTTGATCCAATGTCCCCATGGGATCTGCACAATTGGAATGTCCCTTATCCTGGGGTTGTTCCACAAACCCCGGACCGAATGCTTGTAGTAACAACGCTGGAGGAATAACTGTCCCAGTAGTGTAGCAATACAACAGGAAAGTCCACACCAGTAGTGCGTAGTTGTGATGTTGTTCGGTCCTTGTTATATGGATACAAATAGCGCTATTTAGGCAGAGTCCAAAGAGGTCCAAGCGGTGATAAGTATTCAGTGAAGAGGTGACACAGGCTCACACCCGACACGTTTCACTGCTGACTGCTGCTTTATCATGATAAAGCAGCAGTCAGCTGTGAAACGAATCAGGTGTGAGCCTGTGTCACCTCTTCACTGAATACTTATCACCGCTTGGACCTCTTTGGACTCTGCCTAAATAGCGCTATTTGTACCCACATCCATATAACAAGGACCGAACATCACCACAACTACGCACTACTGGTGAGGACTTTCCTGTTCTATGGCTACACTACTGGGACAGTTATTCCTCCAGCGTTGTTACTACAAGCATTCGGCCCGGGGATTGTGCAACAACCCCAGGATAAGGGACATTCCAATTGTGCGGGTCCCATGGGGACATTGGATCAAGCGGCAAGTGATCAATCTCTATATGTATGGTGACTATAAGCTCATTAGTGCAGTGAGACCTATCTTATTCACTATTTTATTGCAATTTTAATTCATTAAATATTATTATAATTTGATTGACAATCCATCTCAGTCAGCGCTGTCTTATTTCTGTTTTTCTTGTTTGTATGTAAGGTGTCCATCAAAGGTAGAGGAAATGATCTCACGAATACTGGGTTCCCTGTGGACCAAAGATGGACAAGACACTGGATTGATGGCGAATGTAGCTCCAGTAGTAGTGCAAATAAAATATGGTAGGATAGCTCCAAAAATCCATCAGTATCCTCTGAAGCCAGAGGTGGAATTAGGAGTGTACCCAGTCAGAGATCTTGCTACAACAGGGCATCCTAGTCAAGACGTCCAGCACTGCCAATAGTACCATCTTCCCTGTGAAAAAAAAAAAAAAAAAAAAAAAAAAAAAAAAGAGTAGGGGAGGGGTTACAGGCTAGTTCAGGATCTAAGGGGGATAAACAAGATAGTTGAGAGCCAATTCCCCGTAGTGCCAAATCCAGCTGTCATCCTCATGCAAATTCCCCCTACTGTAAAATTCTTCACTGTCATTGACCTCTGTTCTGCCTTCTTTTCTGTCCCTCTGCACCCTGACAGCCAATACCTGTTTGCATTTACATACAGGGGAGTACAGTACACCTGGACTCGCCTACCCCAAGGTTTCATTGACAGCCCAAGTATTTTCTCCCAGGCTTTGCATGACTGTTTCAGAGTATGTACAACACAGCGCTCAGCCCCTGATAATTGAACTTATGGGGTGTCAGTGTTCACCTTGTCTATGTAGTCTTGATTATAATGTTATGTCACAGGTGTGAATCTTAGATTGTATTGATGTCAAACAGATAACAATTTAAGGTATCAATTAAACTTTTATTGGGGAGTCACAGTGCTCCTCCCAGACATTGTTAATACTATGAGTTATCCTTATATTGTTCAGGGTTAATTCTGTCCATGCAAATTGCGTGAATTTTCTCCTGTAAATGACTTTTAATAATCTCTGACCATTATCATAGGCCCGCAGAGTTAATGCGTCCAAATGATCCAATCAACAAAATATAAAAATTCAATTGCTGATCGCAAATGTACTTGTTAAATGTGATGTTCCGCCCTAGATAGAGCAGTCTTTAGTCCTGCTAACCGCAGCAGATTCTTGGGTATAAATAGAAATGCAGGTATACGTTGGGAGATATATGTTCTGGGGGTGCGGCGTATTTTTATATTTTGATGATTGGATCATTTGGACGCATTAACTCTGCGGGCCTATGATAATGGTCAGATTATTAAAAGTCATTTACAGGAGAAAATTCACGCAATTTGCATGGACAGAATTAACCCTGAACAATATAAGGATAACTCATAGTATTATCAAAGTGTCTGGGAGGAGCACTGTGACTCCCCAATAAAAGTTTAATTGATACCTTAAATTGTTATTATCTGTTTGACATCAATACAATCTAAGATTCACACCTGTGACATAACATTATAATCAAGACTACATAGACAAGGTGAACACTGACACCCCATAAGTTCAATTATCAGGGGCTGAGCGCTGTGTTGTACATACTCTGCAATTTTTCTGGTAGGATAGATCACCTACAAACATCAGCAGCTCGCCATACTCATTAGGTAGTTGGCATTGCCTCAGTGCGCAGGTGGTAACCCTCTAAAATTTGCATGACTGTTTACAATCCTTTCAACCCGAGAGCGGATCAGTATTAATACAGTATGTAGATGACTTATTGCTGTGTTCTGATTCACTCTAATAGTCCTTTGAAAGACACGAAACAGCTTCTGTTTCACCTTTCTAATACGGGACACAAGGTTTCAAAGGATAAGTTGCAGCTGTGCCGGACCAGGGTAAAATATTTGGGACATTGCTTGACGCAAGGACTTAGACACCTCACCGCTGATAGAATACAGGCAATTCGCGACATGACTGCCACAAACCCAGCAACAGATCCGCACTTTTCTTGGAATGTGTGGGTACTGCTGAAACTGGATCCCAGGGTTCTCCATACTGGCTTTACCTTTGCAAGAGATGGTCTCTTCGAACAAACCAGATCGGATCTCGCACAGAGATGAGTCCGAACTGGCATTTGAGACCCAAACAGTGCCTATCACAGGCACCTGCATTTGGCATGCCAGATTATGGGTAACCCTTTGAATTGTACGGTACGGAAAGTGCTGGGTGTGCGGCAGGTGTCCTAACCCAGACATGGTGATGCCAGCAGGCCGGTAGCTTACTACAGTGCACAGTTGGACACCGTAGCGTGGTCTCTCCCCACATGCTTGTGAAGTGTTGCAGCGATAGCTTTGCTAGTAAGTAAGTAAAAGCGAAGATGTAGTGTTAGGACACAACCTGACCATCCATACACCTCATGCAGTGTCAGCCTTACTGAACTCTGCCCAAACCAGACATGTCTCATCGGCACGGTTTACAAAGTGGGAATTAGCACTAATGGCCCCTGTAAACATCACCATAAAGAGATGCAGCGCACTAAGTCCTGCAACTTATCTGCCAAGTGCGCCTCGACAGGCACAAAGGGTGGAGGATGAGAATGATGGTGAAGGAGGATTTAGTGCAGACACTGATACGCATGATTGTATGGAATACCTGAACCAGACTTTCACTGCAAGACCTGACATTAGTGACAACCCACTGGAAGGCGTAGATTTTACCTTTTACACTGATGGTAGTTGCCACAGACAGACGGACTCGGGAGACTTGTGCACTGGGTGCGCAGTTGTAGACGACAGAAGTATCATAGAAGCTGAGCCCCTGGGCCCGCCGCACTCAGCACAAGTTGCTGAGCTGGTCGCCCTAACCAGAGCGTGTGAATTGGCCAAGGGTAAGTAAGCCAATATATACACAGATTCTAGGTATGCCTTTGGAGTAGTGCATGATTTCGGGGCCCTATGGCACCTCAGAAATTTTATGACGGCAGCTGGCACACCTGTAGCGCATGCGTCCCACATAAAAAGGCTAACAGCGATACAAGAACCAGACAGAGTGGCTGTTTTCAAGTGCAAAGCACACACTTACAACCAAGACCCAATCTCACTTGGTAACAGCCGGGCAGATGAAGCTGCTAAAAATCAGCAGCCAGCAACCCCATACAAAACGAACATCACATCACTGATGACATTCAACACACAAAAATTAATTGAAATGCAAAATTTCTGTTCTCCACAGGAAAAGGCGGTGTGGAGGTCAAAGGGATATGGCCAGGAGTCCTCAGGACTCTGGACAGGGTAAGCCAGTGGCCCCCAGAGCATATCTTCCAAGCTTAGCTGAGGCAGCACACGGTCTGACTCATCTGGGTAAAGAGGGTATGTGTAAGCTGGTGAGAGCCTACTGGTGTGCGCCAGGGTTCTCTTCTCATGCGGGTAAGAGAGCAATGACATGTCTTACTTGCTTGAGGAAGAATATTGGAAAGTCAATACCAACAGAACCATCCCATATCCCTCCGACGGCCCTTTTCAGGTAATACAAATTGATTTCATACAGTACCCTGTAGGAATTTAAAATGTGTTAGTCTGTATTGATGCGTTTTCCAATTGGGTAGAAGAGTTTCCTGCTGCCACAAATACTGCTACGTTCACTGCAAAGAAAATTGTGCAGGAATTTGTGTGTAGATATGGTATCCCTAGAATTGAAAGCGATAGGGGTACCCATTTCACAGATGAAGTCTTTCAGGTAATGTGCAAACTGAATTAATAGCAAGCTGCATACTCCGTACTGACCACAGGCGAGTGCGAAGGTGGAGAGAGTGAACAGCACTATTAAGAACAAGCTGAGCAAAGTGATGGCTGGGACTGGATTGTTGTGGCCAGAAGCTTTGCCACTAGTATTGTATAGCATCAGAACCACTCCCAGGTCCCCCCTTAACCTATCACCCTTTGAGATTCTTTTTGGCCGACAACCCCATGTAATGATAGACCCCCAGGATGATTTGAAATGCAATAACGAAGTGACTGAGATATTTGGTTAGGATGAGCCAGCAGTTGAGGAATCAAAAGAGGAATCTAAAGCTGGTGACTCCTGACCTACCGAACAGTAGTTGTCATGACATTGAACCTGGGGATTATGTAATGATTCTAAATTTTCTACGCTCAGGTTGCCTCATTGACAGGTGGGAAGGACCGTACCAACCAGCACGACAGCATTAAAGGTTGCCGAAAGAGAGACTTGGGTCCACTCGACCCACTGTAAGAAGGTCGCTGACCCGGGGAGAACCCGTGACAAAGAGCAGAGTGTAGAGAACATCGTATCACTGGAGTGTGTTCCGGGAAGGTTAAGAGGCAGGACTGTTGAGACGGCACCTGAGCGCAGAGAACAACAAGACCAGAGGCGGTTGTCGCACCAGTTTTTTTTTTTTTTTTATTATTATTTTCTCCATCTCCCACTACCCTCCCCTTCTCGTTTCCGTTCTCTTCCCTTAACAAGATGGACTTAACCCAAGAGACTGCGTTCCGGGTTTTCCTGTTAATCCTGATGTTGACCAGGACAGTCTGTTTCGGTGAGGATCCCAGAGAGGTCGAGAAAGGATCTGGAATGGGTTCTGATGGCGAGGATGGATTTGTAGAATCTCAAGAGCAACAAATCACTCGAGCAAAGGCGAGTATCAGAAAGCTATCTGGTAGTCAGGGAGCTCGGCGGCACTGTGAAGGGTTATTGGCTGAGGAAAATTGCATTTGTAGGAATTGTGAGAACATAGTCGAGGATGGGTGCATCCAGAGATCTCAGTCCAGCCTTAATATCGACATGGACCGTCATCCGTTGAGTGATTACCACTCACTAGTGGGTAAGGTTTTAAACCAGACAGAATGCTGGGTGTGCTCACAAGTACCTCAAGGTCAGAGCAAGTCAGGATTAATACCGTACCCTTTAGCAATAGATGAGGTACTCGAGTTACGGGGGTGGGAGACCGGTGGGCAAGAAATTTAATATTTCTTGGCCCCCTAGCTTGAAGCTCCACCAGTATCATGTAGATAGATCCTTATTATGTTTCAATATTTCCAATTACCGAAAACCGGGAAATTGGGAAGTGACGTGGAATAACCAGACAATGGCCTTTTCGCACAGAGCTGATAGGATACCCATAGACTCTGAACTTGTACGCCAAATAGCCAACAGTGGAAGGTATTTTCAGTATAGGTATACTCAAGGAAGCAAGACCATGTGGGTTGGAGAAGTATCACCAGGGTACTGTGCTCATATCATCCAGCCAGATACTTGTACTGAGCTGATGGGAGAACTAGGGATTGGGTTTTTCACTTGGAAAGTTTGTAATATGGTAATGTCATTCTGTCCCCTATCAAGCCAATAATTATGACTCCCAGGATACAAAGGAGAAACTTCCCTACACTCATAATAACATTTTGAGCCCACTCTCCTAATCCCGAGAACCAATTTCGTGGGTTAAACCATGAGACCCAGCCGGTCATGTTCCCCCTCCATGTATCAACTAAATGTGCACCCCATTTGTTGGAACAAAAAGCTGAAAAGAGCTCGGTAGTGTTTGTTGGCCCACTTACAGACCCTTAATACAGGATAAGGAGGATTTAATGTATACTTCGCAATACCTCGAAGCTTATCTAGAACATATACAGCAAGATGATACATGCCCCTCAGACATGGATTCATACATACATGCTTTTTACTATCCCACTAGGTCATACATTTCCCGCCTACAACTCTCCTCCGACCATCCAATCGTCTGCAGATATTGTATTGATATTTTTCTGTTTAGTGATTAGATAGTGGCAGTTATTGTTGACCGCCAAAGGGTGGACTGTCAAAGTCAAAAAATATTGAAGAACACACAGCACGTATAAACTGCACACACGTGCCCACTGCGCGTGCACTTGTTCCGCCGTGCGTGCACATATCCGCAATTTGCGTATGGTCACTCCTGCGGTCCTGTGCGTGATATGGGTATTTACGGCGGAGTTTGTGAACGCATGGAGAGCTATCAAAACATTACATATTTAATCCAAATTGTGCACATTGTACACATAGTCCCCCTGCACCACATCAGAAAGTATCAACAGTTTAAATGATTGCAGAACAAAGGGATTCACCTTTACAGGATAAGAGGGGACAGACTAAGGTTATAAGATGGTGTTTGGTATCCAGCTGTAGGGTATTTTAAGGGAAACATTCCGGTGTTGGTTTGCGGAAGATCGCATGTTCCTGCGGATAGTTAGGTGCAGAATAAAGATATAAAACTGTATATTATGTATGCGGCGGGAATCCAGAGGAGACCACCCACAAGAGCAGTTGGGAAAGACATCGCCTACCTTTTCAAATCAACCTATGACCTCTCCTGTACTGTAAAAGTGCATTCCTGTGTCCAATGGACAACGGGATTACAGTATCCATTGTATTGCTTTTGGAAGACTTGTATAAATAAAGCCTGCTGCAGCCCGGCCTGACAAGACTCAACTTTATCAATATGATAGCGGAGGACCGGACCGGGAGGCGCATGCGAATATTCTTACGTATGTACATTGACTGTAGCCATTTACTCTGTTGTATTGTAGTGCATAATTTGTATTGTTAACCCCTTTCAGAAATATTACTCTGTGGTGTCGGAACCCAGTGATTAACTACAAATCGGTGTTGTGTCTTCCTTTTCCTGCTAAGGTTTAAGAGTGTATTAGTAACGCATCGCATTGCTGTATAAGGTTTAAAGTGAATCTCTGGGTGCGTGCGCGCTGTGTGTACTTTGTACCCCCAGCGCGGCATTTGTACGCTAAGTCCGTACAGTGATACAGGACTCCGTACGCAATCAGTGTATAAAGTACAGAGCGTGTGTATTAAGTATAGCGGCCGCAGCAGCTAAAAGTTTAAAGTGTATTTAAGGTGTGTTTAAGGTATAGCTTTATGTTTTAAGATAAAATTGACATCAGGTTGGACAATAACACTTTCTTTGCAAAGGCACCAAACATTACGCCTGCATTTTTTTGCATATTAGCTTCGTCTACAAATGGGTTGTTATTTTAAACACAAAAGCCACAAGAGTAATGAAGCAGCTTTACAGGAGGCATAGCACTATGACACTTTAGTAAGAATTTATAGATTCTTTAGGGGATACGTAGAAGCCAATAAGTTTCTGTGCAACAGTTTCACTTCCATTTGTCATTTATACAGCAGAGGACACCAATTAGCGCATATGCAGTACTGCCAGGGTAATATACAAAACAAACTACAGACATCCATCACTTTGTGCCACAGATCTGCATTAAGATTAAATATTAGTGGTTCCTGAACCTCTCAAAATGGCTGCTTGCAACCCCTTGAATATAGACTTACAGATTTCTATATCAGGAAAACAATGTATTGCAAAATACTGTCACATGCAGATGTGCTCTCACTTAACTAGTATTCTATATAGTGTTGTGACATCTTATCACAAGAAGCCATCACTAGCATACCATTTGAAGCCACTATCCAAATTACACAGGCCAAAAGGTTAGTTCAGTGAGTAAGGTGAAGTGTTGCTAAATCCTTGAAGCAGGGCTATTTATTCACATGCATGCAAATTGCATTTAGTTGTTTTTTTGGCCTTTATATCCACGTGATGACTATTCACATAGCGATAACATACGCTACCACTTACTGGAGGTTGATGTATCAAGCAGTGAAAAGAGAAGTGGACCAGTGAAAATAACCATAGCAACCACTTTTGAGGAAGCATCTATCAAGTAGTCTAAAGTGATACATATGCTGACTGGTTGCCATGGGTGGCCTCCCTACATCAAGCCAACTGCACCTATCTGTAATGCTACCTTTCCCATATGCCATTTGACTAAGAACAGAGTATTTATTTCAATGTTTTATTCTGATGAATGACCATAATTTATGGAATTAGATCTCGTGTGTCAATCAAATCTACAGAATTTGAAATGCCTAGAACAAAAAAAACACAAAAACTGCTTTTGGCCAGGAACATGCACCTCCAGCCAACTAAGTTAATTACATCTGACCCCTGGTGTTGAAACCCCTATCCAAACACCATGCAAAGTAAGCCCATCAAATGCGGTGATAAATTCACAGAAGACTAAAGCATTGTGCGAATGACCTTCCTGGAAAATCCATTTGTTCTTCGAATGGATGTCTCAAAAGCAACATGCTAGATATGGATGCAAGCACAGGCCATGAGAGATGCTCTGGATGGAGAAAAGATTTGATAAAGACTTCGAAGATCGTTGTAACACCTGCCGTGGCCAATTTGGGACCACCATGATAAACATGTCACGATCTAGCTTGAACTTGCCAAGCACCCGCTTGATCAAAGGAAATTGGAGGCAAGATGTAAAGGAGTGGAAGCGTTCATGACACCGCCAGAGAATCCACTGGGAACACTCCAGGATCACTGGGGCAGATGTATTAACCTGGAGAAGGCATAAGGAAGTGATAAACCAGTGATATGTGCAAGGTGATAGACGCACCAGCCAATCAGCTCCAATATGCAAATTAACAGTTAGGAGCCGATTGGCTGGTGCGTTTATCACCTTGCACTTATCACTGATTTATCACTTCCTTATGCTGTCTCCAGGCTTTATACATCTGCCCCACTGTGCCTTGGCAGCTGATTGTTGTGGCAAAATGCCATTAGTTCTATGTCTGGAAGACCCCAGCGGTTGGCTATCAACCTAAAGACAGCCAAATGTAGAGCCCACTCGCCTGATTGCATGTCCTGGTAGCTTAGAAAATCTTTTAGGGGGGGGGGGGGGGGGGGGGGGGGGTAGTGGAAACCACTAGTGGGTTTACAACTAAAGGCTTAGTGTGTGGCACTCTGAAGATGATTTGATGAGTAATCATAACTTATTCATGTTATTCTAAAATAATGTTTTTAACAGGCATGAAAAACAGTAATTTGGTGGCCTGAAAGTTTTAAATAATTAAATAATGCCCTATTGTAGCTTCATAATTGGAGGTCATTAAATTCCTCTATTATACACAGAGTGAGAGACAAGAGAAAGAACTGGAAGCATATGAAGATACCATCATTGAAAGAAAGGAACAAATTCATGTGAGACAGATTCTTAATAGAATCTTCAAATAGAATAGGAAGGCTAATGATATCAATCCGAGACCTAGGTATCGAAGGATATACATCCTCAGAAGTGGAATACTCAGAAGGGGAAGAAATGTATGAGGCAAATACCTCAGAGTAGGAGACCATAAAACTCTGAACAGGATCCTTTTTGTAGGGAGAAAGCAGGGGGCAAGAGGCCGCCGTGCAAGAGGAAGACGAGGGGGGGGGGGGGGGGGGGGGGGGAAGAAAAGATTACGAGGCCCAAAGATGGGAAACTCTGGTGACGAACCGATATCCAAAGAGAAAAGCAAGCAACAGAAATTAGACGATTCGCTGTTAAAGATAATCAATCTTTCAGAATATACTCTAACATTAGAGCAAGATGCTGTTTTGAATAGAGGCTTATCCTTCGCCCCCACAAAGAAGTTTCAATAGTTTTCAGTGGGAAAAATAAAAATACCAAACTGTTTTGTTGTAAATTACTGACCAGATTCCCTTTGTGCGTGGAATTTGATCAAGCGAAGAGATCTCACATGCCCTCTACCCCCACCCCGAATATACCCACAGTATAGGATAAGGAAATGATACAAGCCTTAGAAGAATTGACTGAACAAGACCCAGAGATAATAGCAATTATGGAGGAGCTCCCCTCGAATGCCACCAGCAGTGATACTCAGGAGATAGGCATCATCTGTAAGAAGAGAGATCTACATTTATTTCTCTCCCTCCTCCCTCCCTCCCCCCCTTCTTTTACCTTCACTTGCTTACAGCTATGGATGTCCCAGGAGTGACGTGTGCAGGCCTCCACAGGCAGTATAAGTCACCAATCCAGTCTACTGGCACTGGGTGTTGAAGTGTCAGTGAACGCATGCTGTAGGATGCCAGACATCATCCACTCAGCAGCAATAAGAACTATGAAAAGAAGTTAAGGGGACCACCTAAAGCAGTTATTTTTTTTATTTTATTTTTACTATTTGGTGACCAGACTCACCTTTCCAGGCTATACTCAGCATCCATGTATGACAGAAGAAAATGCCTTGTACTACTGGTTAAGAACCACTGCCCTAAACACAGAATATATAGCTCTGACACATTCAAGTACATGAGATTAATTCAGATTAATGCTGTAATACCACCCACACAATTTATTTTGCAATCAACATCCTCCCTACCCTAAATTGAGCCTTGAGGTCATCACAGACTTGCAACTACTTTTACCTAAAGATGAGTGGTTCTGTTTTATTCTAAACCAAACCTTACCCAGATTTTGGGGTTTTGATTTGACTAGTCCCCAGCTAAGGTCACTTTGGGTTCAGATCCAAGAGCCAAATCTTGCATGTTTTTGATGGAATGCAAGTCTTCCCTTGTGACATAGGTGCCAATTAACAGTGAATGGAAAGTTACTGATGAGTGTTTATGCGATTTAAATAAATTACAACCAATTGAGGGTTTTGCCAAAACCAAGACACAAGGGTAAAAGTAAATCTCTCGAAACCCCCCTCCTCCCCAAAAATAAATAAAAAAAAAAAATTAAACACACAACACCCCCAGTGTGAATGAAGCATGTGTGTACCATTGGAAGGGGCATGGCCATGCCTGAAAAGGGGTGGAGGTGTGCATGGTAGTTATGCCTACAATTACAGAAGCACATCCAACATAAGAATATTGTATGCTACCAACTCGTTGTCTATAAAGTTTAGACAATCTTCAAAAAAAAAAAAAATAGCCCTCCAAATCTAGTATTGATCAGCAACAACCAAATTGTTGTTGATCTTTAAGTCACTAATGTTTAGGCATAGGGATTACTTCCCATAAAAAAAAAAAAAAAATTTTTTTTTTTTATATTATATATATATATATATATATATATATATATATATATATATATATATATATATATATATATATATATATATATATTTTTTTTATTTATTATGTGGTACTATGTGCACATCACTTGTTCCCAGCTGGTCCTAAATGGATACCAGAGAACTAACATGCATATGTGCAGTAAGTAAAGATGGTGGTATGGTATAAAAATTACCCAGTATGACATAGCTTATTGTTTGTCAATTCTGTTGAGTCTTCTGGAGTAAAATAGCATGCACACATCTTTCCAGCATCAGTCTAAAAAGAATAAACAACTTATTTACTGCTCACTATTAAAGGTTAATGATTGCCTTAATTTTTAGGACTACATATTCTTCAGCTTTGGGAGACTGGCGAAACTTCAGTAGTTAGTTGCAGGATTAAAGGTTCTCACAGCAAAGGCTGTTCTTTTATCTTTAGCAATCATGGCAGTATATGCCTACTCATAGTACTATGCTGACCTAATTAGGCACCCTACAGAAATAAAACAAATCCCAGCTATTACATGAGTGACTGAAGATAAAAAGACTAAAATCAGGAACAAAATACACCCCCCCACTAAATCAATTACAATTAAATATGATGGACCATTCGAAGAAGCTCTTCTGTGGGCTAAAATAATACAATATATATATATATATATATTGTAACACTGTAGGGGTGCAAGGTGCCTTTTCCTGGGAATATGGCAGCACGCAGCAGCTGAGGAACAACACAAGTCCAGTTTCTGGTACAACTGACCCCGGCCAGTTTTATTGAAACAGAAAATAAAACAAACCCCAAAATAAAAATACCTTGCCTGTCCGGCACTAACTAAACATAAGATGTTCCTAACTGTCACTAAACAAAACACAGAGTTCTTCAGTACATACTGTATAGCTTACTTGCATCAGAAAGCGTGTCTCTCACACACAGATCCTGCAGCCTTCCCAGGCAGTCTGCCCATACTAATCAGGTTAGAAGCACTATATCACTCTTACACAGCTGAAACCCTGATTAGCCCTCTGTGAGGCCAAAGACCCGAACTGGGCCCAATGTCTAGAACTCGCCTTATCTCTCTCTCAGAGCCTTTACCCAGCTTTTACAGCAAACTGAAAAGGTTCAGACAAAACAAAAAGCATTTTTCCTAGAAGTTAACATTTTCTAAAACATGTAAGACAAGAACCTGGGACAAATATACCTGCCCTCAAACACTATCCCAGTGTTCTTGTCACATATCCCCCTCCACTGTTTCGACCTAGGGGCCGGAACACTTGTAGCCCCCAAACAGAAGATGCGAGACAATGCATCTGCGTTGGCCAATTGTGTTCCCGGTCTATGTTCGACAGTAAACTTAAAGTCCTGCAACGCTAGAAACCATCTAGTTACACGAGCATTCTTGCCTCTATTTACATACATCCATTTTAAAGGGTCATGGTCTGTCACTAGTCTGAATTGTCTACCCAAGAGGTAATATCTCAAGGTATCTAGTGCCCACTTAATGGCCAAAGCCTCCTTTTCCACAATGGCATACCTTTTTTCATGCTCATTGAGTTTCCTACTCAAATAAATGATAGGGTGTTCGTCCCCATCTCTGGTTTGGGACAGCACAGCACCTATCCCAACCTCTGAGGCATCTGTCTGTACCACAAATTCTTTTGAAAAATCTGGTGTTATCAACACCGGTTGTGAACACAAAGCCACTTTTAACGCTTGGAACGCCTTTTCTGCATCAGGGTTCCATTTCACCACATTTGACTGCTTCCCTTTGGTAAGGTCTGACAACGGCACCGCTGTTGTCGCAAAATTAGGAATAAACCGTCTATAGTACCCAGTAATTCCCCAAAAAAGCCCTTACCTGTTTTTTATTCACTGGACGAGGCCAGTTTTGAATAGCATCAACTTTATTCAATTGGGGCCTAATCAGACCTCTGCCTATGGTGAAGCCCAAGTATTTGACCTCCTCCATTGCGAGGCAGCACTTCTTTGGGTTAGCAGTTAACCCTGCCTCTCTGATTGAGTCCAGTACTGCTTGTACTTTAACCAAATGTGACCCCCAGTCTGTACTGTGAATTACCACATCATCCAAATAGGCAGCTGCATATTTTCTATGGGGCCTCAAAATTTTATCCATCGCCCGTTGAAAGGTTGCTGGAGCCCCATGCAACCCAAAGGGTAACATCTTATACTGGTACAGCCCCTCCGGAACCGAAAAGGCTGTTTTTTCTTTGGCGCTATCAGATAAAGGTATTTGCCAGTAACCTTTGGTCAGGTCCAATGTGGTGAGAAACCTGGCTGTTCCCAGCCTTTCTACAAGCTCATCCACACGGGGCATGGGGTATGCGTCAAACTTGGACACCTCATTTAACTTACGAAAGTCATTACAGAAGCGTATGCTACCGTCGGGCTTCGGGATGAGCACTATGGGACTGGACCACTCACTGTTAGACTCCTCTATGACTCCAAGTTCTAACATGGTTTTAACTTCCTTAGAAATAGCTTCTCGCTGAGCTTCAGGAATCCTATATGGCTTTAAATGAACCCTGACCCCTGGTTCTGTGACAATGTCATGTTTTATTATGGTCGTTCGGCCAGGCAGCTCTGAAAATACCTCCCTATTTTGGATGAGAAATTCTTTAACCCGATTGTTCTGATCAGCTGATAATGTCTCTGACACCTTCACTGCGGGAAGCAACCGGGGTGAAGACACCGAAGGGCAAGGCTCCGCTGACAGAGACAACCTATCTTTCCAGGGTTTGATTAAGTTAACATGGTAGATCTGTTCGGGTTTTCTCTTTCCCGGCTGGTATACTTTGTAATTAACCTCATTCACTTTTTCCCTAATCTCAAATGGACCCTGCCATTTAGCTAGGAATTTGCTTTCCACAGTGGGTACCAAAACAAGAACTCTATCTCCAGGAGCAAATTCCCGTATCTTGGCACTCCGGTTATAGACCCTCTGTTGAGCACTTTGGGCCTGTTCCATGTGCTCTCTGACAACAGGTACCACGGCTGCAATCCTATCCTGCATTTGTGTTACATGCTCAATAACGCTTCTATAAGGAGTGGGCTGTCCTTCCCACGTCTCTTTGGCAACATCCAACAGCCCTCTGGGGTGTCTACCATACAACAAATCAAATGGAGAAAACCCCGTAGAGGACTGAGGAACTTCTCTGATGGCCATTAACAAGTAGGGCAACAAACAATCCCAGTTTTTCCCATCTCTCTCAACAACCTTTTTTAACATACTTTTTAATGTTTTATTAAACCTTTCCACCAACCCGTCAGTTTGGGGATGGTAGATGGACGTCCTGAGGTGAGTGACCTTAAATAACTTGCACAATTCTTTCATGATCCTTGACATAAATGGAGTACCTTGGTCAGTCAAAATTTCTTTTGGTATTCCCACTCTACTAAATACCTGCACCAGCTCCCTAGCTATCGCCTTGGTTGTGATAGTGCGTAAAGGGACAGCCTCAGGATATCGAGTGGCATAGTCCATAATTACCAGGATATACTGATGGCCCCGAGCAGACTTTAACAAGGGCCCCACGAGATCCATGGCTATTCTGTCAAACGGGACCTCTATAATAGGCATGGGAACTAGTGGGCTCCTGAAATGGGGTCTAGGGGCATGATACTGGCATTCAGGACAGGAAGAACAATATTCAGACACTTCTTTATAAACCCCTGGCCAAAAGAACCTTTGTAAAACTCTTTCAGTGGTTTTTTCTGCCCCTAAATGTCCTGCGGTAACGTGACTATGAGCTAAATCTAGTACCGTTCTCCGATAAGGCTGGGGAACTACCAGCTGTTCCACCACATCCTCACCCCTTTTGACAATGTGGTACAAGAGCTCATTACAGATGGCCATGTGGGGATACGTAACCCTGTCACCTGGTACCACAGGTTCCCCATTAACAATCTTAACATTCTCTCTAGCCTTTATTAAGGTAGGATCCTTTAACTGTTCAGACGCAAACAGATCCTTCTTTACCTCCAGGTCAGGCACGCTTTCAGTTCTAACTACTATGTCTCTGTTCCCGGCAAGAGGGTCCTCACTGGACTCCCCATCTGTCACTTCCCCAGCCAAACTAGCAAAAGGCAAAGGGCCAGAAAGTTCCGAAGACCCACGTACATCCATAAAATCACCGGTATTATCAACTGGCTTTTTACTTCTCACATCTGTTGATAACCGTGATTCCCACAGTTTCCAAAAATGAGGAAAATCCCTCCCTATTATGGCCTCATGCACCAAGGTAGGGACCAGTCCCACTTTAACCATTGCTGACCCACAACAAGTTTCTATATTCACCTCAGCAGTGGCATAATATTGGGTATCCCCATGTATGCAAGTTACCCCAATAGGTATTTGCTGGACCTTTAAGGGGTTCACTAACCCAGCTTTCACGAGGGTAACTAAACTTCCTGAATCTAGCAAGGCCTCTACCCGGTTACCTTCTAAGAACACATCACACATTTGTTTTTCCAGCTCAGGTGAAGGTACCACAGTACAGGCTAACCTAGCAAAGAAAGACATTCTGCGACATTCAAAGGCAGCATCACATTGCATGGGTTCTTGCGTGACTGGGCAATTGGCAATAACATGACCTGGCATACCACACCTAAAACATTTAACCACATGATTATCAACCCATTTGGGCAGCATAGACCGTTCTAGCCCCATTGGCCTGTTTCCAGGGCCAGTGTTTACAGTCTCTCCAGCCTTGCGTTCTCTTAACCGCCCAGCAACGTTTTCCCACGGAACAGTCTTACCAGTCTTTACTGAAGGGCGCTGTCGAGGATCTATGGGTTGCTGGGTGGTCATCAGTAGTTCCTCTGCTGCCAAATACCTCTCTACCATGTCCACTAATTGGTCAGCAGTACCCGGGTTTCCATGGCTCACCCACTTGCGCAGGACCATGGGCAAAGATCTCAAGTAGCGGTCCATGACGACTCTTTCCACCATCTGGGGACCAGTTAATGTCTCTGGCTGCAGCCATTTTTTTGTTAGCTGAATAAGGTCGTGCATCTGGGAGCGCGGAGGCTTCTCCATGGCGTACAGCCAACGGTGCACCCGTTGTGCTCGTACTGACAGCGTGACTCCCAGGCGGGTCAGGATCTCAGTCTTTAGTTTATCATAGTCCCGAGCCTCAGCAGGGCTTAAATCAAAGTAAGCTTTTTGGGGCTCACCTGACAGGAAAGGTGCCAGCAGACTGGCCCACTGTGCTTTCGGCCAGTTCTCACGCTCGGCAGTCCTTTCAAACGTGGTCAGATAGGCCTCCACATCATCAGCCTCTGTCATTTTCTGCAGGAAGTGACTGGCTCGTATAGAACTAGAGCTGGTTGGAGCACTGACGGCCACATCTCCAACCCGAGCTGCAAGTCTCTGCACCACTTCTGCTAAGGCCTCTCTATCCTGACGCTGTTGCCTGTAAAGTTCATCAACAACTGCCTGCTGTTGTCTCTTATTTTCCTCCATTGCCACCTGCTGCTGTCTGTTGGCCTCCTGCTGTAGTCTCCAATTTTCCTCCATTGCCACCTGCTGTTGTCTCCTATTTTCCTCCATTGCCACCTGCTGCTGTCGGTTGGCCTCCTGCTGAGCCGCTGTAGCTTGCAGCAAGGCTTTAAGCAGATCCTCCATGTCAACAGATTTTTCAGGCGGCTTTGCAGCTGCTTTCACCCAGGACATATATCAAACCCTCAGGGGTGAGTCTCAGTAACTTCACACTGGGCTGTATCTGCATAAACCACCGTTTTCTGCAGGCCTCACAAAGCTGCTGCTTTCACTTATGCGCAGAACGGCCTGCTCGCATACTCCACCAAGTTGTAACACTGTAGGGGTGCAAGGTGCCTTTTCCTGGGAATATGGCAGCACGCAGCAGCTGAGGAACAACACAAGTCCAGTTTCTGGTACAACTGACCCCGGCCAGTTTTATTGAAACAGAAAATAAAACAAACCCCAAAATAAAAATACCTTGCCTGTCCGGCACTAACTAAACATAAGATGTTCCTAACTGTCACTAAACAAAACACAGAGTTCTTCAGTACATACTGTATAGCTTACTTGCATCAGAAAGCGTGTCTCTCACACACAGATCCTGCAGCCTTCCCAGGCAGTCTGCCCATACTAATCAGGTTAGAAGCACTATATCACTCTTACACAGCTGAAACCCTGATTAGCCCTCTGTGAGGCCAAAGACCCGAACTGGGCCCAATGTCTAGAACTCGCCTTATCTCTCTCTCAGAGCCTTTACCCAGCTTTTACAGCAAACTGAAAAGGTTCAGACAAAACAAAAAGCATTTTTCCTAGAAGTTAACATTTTCTAAAACATGTAAGACAAGAACCTGGGACAAATATACCTGCCCTCAAACACTATCCCAGTGTTCTTGTCACAATATATATATTCTCCACAGGTGGTCCGGCTCTCCATATACAAATGTTACCAGCCCGGGTGCCCCCACTCCTATTTGCAATAGAACAGTCTCCGCGTGCGGCACTCCTGGGCATGAAGCAATCAACTCTTATGTAGGCATATAGGGTAACGTTTCAGTTCCCCCTTCTTTTATTATATCGGCACTTTCATCAAACAAATACAAAATGAAACTCTTACCTAAATAAGTGCTCCCATCACCAGAACGCCAATCACCGGGCGCCAAGCTGTCTGGCGCACCCGGTCTCATCAGCAGTGACGTAATTTCCCAGACACGCCTCACACGGACGCGCCGGTCCAAAGGTCACCACCCAGTGCACTGATAAAAATACATAATACATAATACGAGTCTTAAGCTACACTCGTTACAAGTCTCACAGTTTTACAAGTAACAAAGCGCTTTGCTAAATTCAACACTGATTAAAGATATACTTTTAGACTAGGGACATGGTGACAAGTTAACCATACGTCAGACTATTAGGAGAGGCCAGAAGTTATAATATCATTAAACAAACCATTACAGAGTTACACATCATAAAATTGTAGGGATTATAAAAACCAAATGTTCGTTTAACCCCTTAGGGCTAAGCGTATCTAATCTAAATATCCACTCAGACTCGCGCTGAAGTAATTTAAGTGATCTATTGCCCCCCCGAATCATCGGGGGTATGTGATCAATCATACGGTATCGTAAGGTGCTTAAAGGATGTGCTGCCATGAAGAAATGACGGGCTACAGGCTGTTCACTACCCCTCTTGTTAATGGCTGCCTTAATGGCAGTACGGTGCGCAGCCATACGTTCTTTAAAAGCTCTTTCAGTTTTACCTATATATGATTTTCCGCAAGGGCAAATAATTTGATAAATGGTGAACTTAGAATTGCATGTCAAAGCATGTCGGATCTTATACTTTTTGCCTGACCCAGGATGGCAAAATGTATCACCTGCAATAAAGAATTGACGGGTGGTACAGGCACATCTTGTACAACCCATTTTTCTCTTGAGAAAGGTATCTCTAACAGTTGCTTCTGATCTAACATCGGTCCGCACCAATATATCTCTCAGATTTCTACTTCTAGTGTAGCAGCTCATAAGTCTGGTGTTATTAAGCTTCAGATCACCGTCCGATTGGATCATGGGCCACAGATTTTTCGAGACTTTACTAATACTGGCACTATGTTGATTAAATTCCTGTACCCAAGGGATCATATTAAGTTCCTTTTTATTTTTACATTGCCTAATTAAGGTATCTCTGTCAAGCTTAAGGGCTTTTTCCTTCGCTACCAGTAATTGTTGCAGATTATATCCTCTACGAAGGAATCTGCCAATCATAGTGTCCATTTGTTCTTCCGCTCTGGTCGGGTCAGATGTGATCCGACGGATGCGGAGCAACTGTGAAAATGGTAACCCACGTTTGAGTGGTGTGGGATGGAAACTCCTACCATGAAGTAAATTATTCCTATCTGTTAATTTCGAGTACAGTGAGGTAGAAATCTTACCCCCTTGTTTCTCGATCATGACATCTAGGTAATGGATCTCATTTCTACTGATAGTGTATGTAAGTTTAACAGGATGTTCACGCTCATTATGCTGATCAATCACAGATACAAGTGACTCCTTAGACCCCCGCCAAAAGATCAGGAGGTCGTCTATATATCTAGTATAGAACAATATATTGTTTGCCACCTCTGGTCTGGAAAACAAGATGTCATTTTCTACCTGAAACATATATATGTTGGCGTACGATGGGGCCACACTGGCCCCCATCGCACAGCCAACACATTGCAGGTAGTACTGCCCATCAAACATAAAGAAATTGCGGGTTAAGACCAAGTTCAACAATTCCAACAAAAAATCCAACTCAGGGCCCTTATACAAAACATTATTAGTGAGGAAACGCCTAACCGCATTCAGGCCCTCCTCATGGGGGATGATAGTATACGCCAACATATATATGTTTCAGGTAGAAAATGACATCTTGTTTTCCAGACCAGAGGTGGCAAACAATATATTGTTCTATACTAGATATATAGACGACCTCCTGATCTTTTTTTGGCGGGGGTCTAAGGAGTCACTTGTATCTGTGATTGATCAGCATAATGAGCGTGAACATCCTGTTAAACTTACATACACTATCAGTAGAAATGAGATCCATTACCTAGATGTCATGATCGAGAAACAAGGGGGTAAGATTTCTACCTCACTGTACTCGAAATTAACAGATAGGAATAATTTACTTCATGGTAGGAGTTTCCATCCCACACCACTCAAACGTGGGTTACCATTTTCACAGTTGCTCCGCATCCGTCGGATCACATCTGACCCGACCAGAGCGGAAGAACAAATGGACACTATGATTGGCAGATTCCTTCGTAGAGGATATAATCTGCAACAATTACTGGTAGTGAAGGAAAAAAACCCTTAAGCTTGACAGAGATACCTTAATTAGGCAATGTAAAAATAAAAAGGAACTTAATATGATCCCTTGGGTACAGGAATTTAATCAACATAGTGCCAGTATTAGTAAAGTCTCGAAAAAATCTGTGGCCCATGATCCAATCGGACGGTGATCTGAAGCTTAATAACACCAGACTTATGAGCTGCTACACTAGAAGTAGAAATCTGAGAGATATATTGGTGCGGACCGATGTTAGATCAGAAGCAACTGTTAGAGATACCTTTCTCAAGAGAAAAATGGGTTGTACGAGATGTGCCTGTACCACCCGTCAATTCTTAATTGCAGGTGATACATTTTGCCATCCTGGGTCAGGCAAAAAGTATAAGATACGACATGCTTTGACATGCAATTCTAAGTTCACCATTTATCAAATTATTTGCCCTTGCGGAAAATCATATATAGGTAAAACTGAAAGAGCTTTTAAAGAACGTATGGCTGCGCACCGTACTGCCATTAAGGCAGCCATTAACAAGAGGGGTAGTGAACAGCCTGTAGCCCGTCATTTCTTCATGGCAGCACATCCTTTAAGCACCTTACGATACCGTATGATTGATCACATACCCCCGATGATTCGGGGGGGCAATAGATCACTTAAATTACTTCAGCGCGAGTCTGAGTGGATATTTAGATTAGATACGCTTAGCCCTAAGGGGTTAAACGAACATTTGGTTTTTATAATCCCTACAATTTTATGATGTGTAACTCTGTAATGGTTTGTTTAATGATATTATAACTTCTGGCCTCTCCTAATAGTCTGACGTATGGTTAACTTGTCACCATGTCCCTAGTCTAAAAGTATATCTTTAATCAGTGTTGAATTTAGCAAAGCGCTTTGTTACGTGTAAAACTGTGAGACTTGTAACGAGTGTAGCTTAAGACTCGTATTATGTATTATGTATTATTTTTATCAGTGCACTGGGTGGTGACCTTTGGACCGGCGCGTCCGTGTGAGGCGTGTCTGGGAAATTACGTCACTGCTGATGAGACCGGGTGCGCCGGACAGCTTGGCGTTCTGGTGATGGGAGCACTTATTTAGGTAAGAGTTTCATTTTGTATTTGTTTGTCTGATGAAAGTGCCGATATAATAAAAGAAGGGGGCACTGAAACGTTACCCTATATGCCTACATAAGAGTTGATTGCTTTATGCCCAGGAGTGCCGCACGCGGAGACTGATATATATATATATATATGTTTTTTTAAATGGAGTGTTCAGTCACACATTATGTCCTGTCCACTAAGGAGACAAGGTTATGCTGACACTTTAATGTGACATTTCCCACTTTTGAACCATTGTAAAATGAGTCAAATTAGGTAAATGGATGACATGCCTAGTTTTGGGAATCTAGGAGAGCCCACAAAATGTGGTACAGTCAAGGACATTCTTAGAGTTATTAATAGTCTTCCAGTTGTTGCAGATAATGTGTGTAGAAAGTAAGCTTGGTGTACTAGGGATATGACAATCAAGTGTACTTACTGCTGTATCTTTGCCCTTGTTTTTAAACTTTTTCATACGATCATCAGTTTCGTTTGAGGTTGGCATTTTTCTTTTTAGTCTGCACACCTGAGAGATGGGGGTAAGAAAGGCAATACTTTCAACATCAGCATACTTAGATCTGCAGTAAGACTCTAGCTTTGATAAAGCATTGTAAAGTAGTCCTGAAGTGCAGGTAATACCCCTTTCACACTAAACCCAGGCCCAGCCTGGGTTATTGAACATGTTTTCAAGCCGCATCACAGCTGATTGAAACAATGGGGAAGGATTGGGGGGGGGGGGGGGGGGCTGATTTAGAGCTGATCGTAGATGTGCTAAAATTTCTCTGACGCCCAACACAGGGCTAGTCCGCCCCAGATGTCAGGCCCTACCCTCCCCCACCCCGGGTGTGAAAGCATTGCACGGCGTCAATGCTTTTGCACCCGTCAAATAGCTCCCTGCCTGTGCAGCCTAGCTGCGCTGGCAGGCAGCTACCCACCACGATCTGGGTCGCTGCGTGTGACATCATGTAACCGCCGCCCACAACGGTTTAGACATGCCAGCGTGCAAAATGCTAGTCGAGACTCCTGTGCTTGTCATCAGTTTTGAGGGTTTTTTGTGTTGATGCAGCCAATTCACAGTGCAGATATTAATACATAGGCACCCATATATTCTAGTTTTCACCCATGTTAAAAAAGCCAAACTTCTCTAAAATGTCAGGCAAGCAACTTGCAGAGACAGCGGTTATTGCTACCGCTGTCCCTGCAGGTTTCCCTACATAAATAGTACAGATAATTAAAAGTTTAAAGATCCATCGCGATACAGAGTGTTAATCGCGGCAGTTCCACAATTATTAATACATATGTCCCTTAATGATCACTGCATGTGGTATGTGCAGTAGCAAGTGGAAAGCACCCCTGAACAAAATACCAATACCATTAGAAGGTCAAGGGACACTGAACTACAGAAGAATCCCTTGTTTAGGGATCTGTTGAGATGCAAGTAGAGAGTCCCTGGATGTACAGATAGCAACAGGAAATAAACGTTATGGTAAGAACTTACCGTTGATAACGTGATTTCTCTTATGTCCACAGGTATCCACAGGATAACATTGGGATATTGTCGAGTGACAGCGAAAATGGCACCAACACGGTCACGAGTTTTCTGGCCTCCCAGGATGCATTGGGGCCTCCACTATATAGTCCCGCCCACTGACTCAGTCAGATCAGTTCTTTCCACAGCGATTATAGGCAGGAACATTAGGTAGAGACCTGTACAGGCGATAAGAACACACATGCACACCCTTCCATACAAGAAGGAAGAGGTTTTTATTGTTTGTCTAGATCCTCAAATCAGATGCGTCCGGGTGGGATCCCTGTGGATACCTGTGGACATAAGAGAAATCACGTTATCAATGGTAAGTTCTTACCATAACGTTTATTTCTCTGGCTGGGTCCACAGGATTATCCACAGGATAACATTAGGATTCCCAAAGCCATTTTAGTGGTGGGGACGCTCCTGATTGCACAGAAGGACCTTTCGCCCGAAGTCTGCGTCATGAGAGGCAAAAGTATCCAAGGCATAATGTCTGATGAATGTGTTTATGGAAGACCATGTGGCTGCCTTACATATCTGTTCTGCTGATGCACCCTGTTGTGCTGCCCAAGAAGGACCTACCTTACGTGTAGAGTGTGCAGAGACATTAGCCGGAATAGGGAGATCTGCATGAGAATAAGCTTCAGATATTACCACTCAGAGCCATCTCGCTAGCGTCTGTTTACTAGCAGGCCAACCTCCCCTATGGAATCTGTAGAGGATTAAGAGGGAATCTGTTTTCCTGATGGCACTAGTGCGATCTATATAGATTTTTAAAGACCGGACCACATCCAGTGACGCTTCTCCCGCAGATCGTCCCGATACCTGAAAAGCTGGGACTACAATCTCTTCTTTCAGGTGAAACTTTGACACCACCTTTGGAAGATAACTAGATCTCGTTCTGAGAACTGCTCTGTCTGGGAAAAAAAAAAAAAAAAAAAAAAACACACTTAGGAAAGGAGACTTACATGATAATGCTCCTAAATCTGACACTCTTCTGGCTGACGCCATTGCCAGTAAAAAAAGAACTTTAATCGTTAACCACTTAAGATCCGCTCTCTCAAGTGGTTCAAACAAAGGACCCTGGAGAAATTTAAGAACTAAATTCAAATCCCAGGGAGCTGCATGAGGAACAAATGGAGGTTGAATATGTACTACTCCTTGGAAAAACGTACGTACATCCTGTAGGTCAGCAATCTTCTGCTGAAACCATACAGTCAACGCTGAGACTTGCACCCTCAAGGAAGCAACCTTCAACCCCTTATCCAATCCTGCCTGCAGAAAATCCAAAATTCTAGCTACTTTAAAGGCTCTTGGATTGTAATTTTTTCCAGAACACCAATGAATATAGGCTTGCCATATTCGATGATATACACAGGCCGAAGAAGGCTTTCTTGCTCTAAGCATGGTTTGGATTACTTGCTTTGAAAATGCTTTAGCCTCTAAGATAGAGGTTTCAACAGCCACGCCGTCAAAGACAGGCGATCCAGATGACTGTGACAACAAGGACCCTGCATTAACAGATCTGGACGTTGAGGGAGCAGTATCGGTGCTTCCACGGACATTCTCCACAGATCTGTGTACCAATGCCTTCTTGGCCAAGCTGGAGCTATTATAATGATTGCTCCTTTTGCCTGTTTTATCTTTCTCACTACTCTGGGTAACAGAGATATTGGAGGGAACAGATATGCCAGCTGAAACCTCCATCCTACTGACAGTGCGTCTACCAGGACTGCTCCTGGGTCCCTTGTTCTTGATCCGTACCTCGGAACTTTGTTGTTTAGACGAGACGCCATAAGGTCTATCTCCGGTAGAACCCATCTGTTCACCAGTGTCTGAAACACTTCAGGGTGTAGTGCCCATTCGGTTTCCTGAATGGTGTGCAGACTGAGAAAATCCACTTCCCAATTTAGTACACCCGGGACAAATACTGCTGACAATGCCGGGAGATGGAGTTCTGCCCACTTTAGAATGGGAGTTACTTCCTCCATCAGACTCTTGCTGTGAGTCCCTCCTTGATGATTTAGGTATGCTACTGCCGTCGCATTGTCGGAGCGGATCTGAACTGGTCTTCCTTGTAGATTGTCCTTTGCCTGAACTAGGGCCAAGTAAATGGCTCTTATTTCTAACAGATTTATCGGCAGGCGACTTTCCCTTGCGGTCCATTTTCCCTGGAACCATAGGCTTCCAAGTACCGCCCCCCAACCTTGCAGGCTGGAATCTGTCGTCAGGACTTGCCACTCTTTTATCCAAAAGGGTCTCCCCTTGTTTAAATGGTCTGTCTGTAGCCACCATGCTAGAGACCTTTTTACATTTACTGGAATCTGTATCATCTGCTTCTTTATTGTTTGATGATTTCCGTTCCATTTTGTCAAAATGAGATGCTGCAATGGTCTGGAGTGGAATTGCACATATTCCACCATGTCGAACGTTGATACCATCAGACCCAACAGTCGCATTGCTGCATGGACTGACATTGTCTGGGCTTGCAACGCTTCCTGAGCCATGACCTGCACCTTGACTATTTTCTTCTCTGGTAAGAGAACTCTATAGGTCTGAATCCAATATGGCTCCCAAATGAACCATCCGCTGTGATGGATTCAGGGACGACTTCTCCCAATTTATGAGCCACCCGTGTCTCTGTAAACAAACTATCGTCTGTTGGAGATGGCTCAACAGTAAATCTTGCGACTGTGCTAAGATTAATAGGTCTAGGTATGGGAATATCCTTATCCCTTGTTTGCGCAGACAAGCTGCCATAACCACCATGATCTTGGTAAACACCCTGGGTGCTGTAGCTAGCCCGAAGGACAGAGCTTGGAACTGGAAGTGTTCCTTGAGGATGGCAAACCTGAGGTAACACTGATGTGATAGTGCTATAGGCACATGTAGGTAAGCATCCAGCACATCCAGAGATACCATATAGTCTCCCGGTTCCATAGCCAACATTATGGAGCATAACGTCTCCATGTGGAACTTCGGGATCCATATGTAATTGTTCAACATCTTCAGATTTAGAATTGGTCGATATGACCCATTTGGTTTCTGGATTAGAAACAGATTGGAGTAATACCCCTGTCCCTTTTGTGATGGAGGTACTGGGACAATCACACCTGACTGCAGTAATTTTTGGACTGCTTCTTGCAGGGCATTGGCCTTCGACTCTATACGAGACGGGCTGGTGCAAAAAAAAAAAATCTTTGAGGAGGCTGCCTCCTGAATGGGAACCCATCCCCCTGAGATACTACCTTCTGCACCCAGGCATCTGTTGTTGACTGTTGCCATGTGTGTGCAAATTGCAGGAGTCGGCCCCCAACCCTGGAATCCTCCAGGCGGAGGCCCGTCTCTTCAGGCTGAGGGCTTTTGTTCAGGTTTGGAAGCTGGCTTTTTGCTAGCCCACTGCTTCCTACCCCTGGATTTAAACTGGGGTTGTTTAGGCTCCTCTTTACCTTTCGCTTTGCTTTGCCAGCGAAATTAGCGAAATTTTAAACCCTTGGACTTAGGGTTGTAGGTAGCCGGAAATCTGACCTTCGATTCAGCCTCTGACTCTAGGATATCCGATAAAGGTTTTCCAAATAATATATTACCCACGAAAGGCAATGCTTCCAATTCCTTATTGGACTCCGCATCTGCCTTCCAGGTCCGTAGCCAGACTGCTCTGCGAGCGACTACTGCCAGGGCTGAAGCTTTAGAAGCAACAGTGCCTACATCAATGGCTGCTTCTTCTAAATACTGGGCAGATTGTCTTAAACGGCAAAGACTATCCTCTTGCTCCCTAGTAGGAGAGGTGATGTCATTCTCTAGTTCCTCTATCCATTCGCCCATTGCCTTTGCTACCCAGGCCGAAGCCATAGCAGGTCTTACCACTGCACCCACAAGAGAAAAAATATTTTTCAATAGGCTCTCTACTCTCCTGTCTGTGACATCATTCAAAGAGGTAGATGACAGTGGCAAAGCAGATTTGTGCACTAGTCGCAGAACATGTGCATCTACTTTTGGAGGAACTTCTCTCTTCGAACAATCTCCAGCAGGAAATGGATAATAAGAATCCCATCTCCTAGGAATCTTATACTTTTTACCGGGCGCTGCCCAAGACTCATCCATCATTTCCGTCAACTCATCTGACGCTGGAAATTCAGCTTTCACCGACTTTGTTCGTTTGAATACAGGTGCTTTTGCTTTTAACGCTGTCTTGGCTGGTTCTTCCAGAGAAAGCACAGCCTTTACTGCATTAATGAGTTCAGCTACATCATCTGAACTAAAGCTCTGCGACTGATCATCATACGGAGTTGAATCTATTGTTTCCGCATCATCATCCGATGTATCCTCTTGTGTAGTCTGCCATACAGACGTATCTGTCTTAGTCTTACCTACCCCTTGGTTGCTTGTAGAGGCTACTGGAACCAAACCATAGGAAGGGAGCTGCATGTATGGGTTCATAGTGTAACCTAACCCTTGAGGTGGTGCTACTGGAGCTAACCTGTCCGCTATTGAAGACAGTCTTTGCGAACATATTCCATGGTGGCTCTACTGGAGGTTGAACTAACTCCTGTTTTTTACTTCGCTGAAAAGCGAAACAGTTTGCACACAAACCCTCATAAGTGACCAATTGAATCATATCAATTACCCCCGACTTACAAGATAAGCATGTTAGGGCTGTAGGAGTGCTTGACAAATTCTCCTCATCACTTTTGCCGCTCAGACATTTTTTCTGATATTGACTACACAATTTTGTGACTGAACCACACCCTATAATCAGTATATAGAGGTGAAATCAATCTGACCACAGTGCACCTGATTTGAGGGTCAGAACAGGACCAACATTACACAGAAAAGTCAGCACACATACTAGCAGTCAGTCACATGTTAAAGCATTAGACATTGTCATATGAGAATACAACCTCCATAATAACTTATACATAAGTAGGAAAATTGTACTTCTGTTTAACTGGTTCTTTTTCAACATAACATGCAGAAAACACAGTAATATACAGGTCTCATATGCAATAGGTACTAAAAATTAACAATGCACACTAAGAAGTAGAAGGAGTTTTTAGTACTGTATACCCTGCCTCCAGGGAGCGGGATACAGGGAGACTCACCACACTTCCATATCCAAGCAAAGACGCTCGAAAGACGCTGAGTGGATTCAGACGCTACTGGTGTACACTGCCGCTCTTGGTAACTGATAACGGACACGGACGCTGAGCGACTCCACGTGCATGCAGACACTAAAGGCCTGCGACTCGGTCTGGGCGGGTTTATATCCAGTGTACACAACCGCAGCGTCTAAGCTGCGACCGAGTACCCTCGTGGTAGCGTCTGAGCCGGAAGTGAGGTCATTCAGTTCATGAAACGAGAGACCCGCGGGAACTGGCCATGAACTTGGAGGAGGGACGGCCAGGAGAGCGTCTGAAACCCCCTGTTGACTTAAACTCCCAGGATCGCGGCCTCACCTAGTCCTGGCGCCTATGATCCCCGGAGCGTAGCGCTGTCACACTCGAGATGTTCGGCGCATCAACACGCTGTTTGTAGTCTCCACCAAATCAGCGTAGCTGTGTCCTGACCCCTCTAGTAAGAGGAAGTCCATATACTCACTGTCTCCCCATGCTCCGGCCACAGCCTGGTAACGTCTGCTGGACCTGCTAGAACATCCGACACAGACGCCCGTCGAGACAGCACTGTACCGCGAAGGTAAGCGTTGTTGCGACCCGGTGGGGAGTTGTTGGAGCGACTCTTTCGAATACACGTTTAAGACGCTGTTAAGAGAAGTCGCTCAAACCAAAACAGTAAGTCTATAAAAATAAAGTAATGAAAACTTGAGGCTGCTTTCACAGCAGCCCTGTGACCATGCGGCTTCCTGCCGCACCAAGCAAAAAACTGATCTGACCGAGTCAGTGGGCGGGACTATATAGTGGAGGCACCAATGCATCCTGGGAGGCCAGAAAGCTCGTGACCGTGTTGGTGCCATTTTCGCTGTCGCTCGACAATATCCCAATGTTATCCTGTGGATAATCCTGTGGACCCAGCCAGAGAAAATAAAAATTACATGGATCTGACGGTTATGTTAGGAAACTACCCCTACCACTAGGATGCTGCAACCACCCCTTTTGGGTCATCTCTTCTAGGTATGACCTGTTCCACCCATGGTAAGCCTACATATTGTGCCCAAGATGGATGCCTCACCTGGTACATTTCATAGGTGGAATATATAACCCATATAAGTTATTACCCAAAATGTCTGCACTAACCCTTCAATTTGAGGTCATTCTAATGCTTTTGTACTATACAATGTACCATGTTTTTGATGGTATGTAAAAACGACAGAGTCCAATGGGAGAAAAGCACTATTAAGATTACCATCATCATGTGTGCTTGTGGCACTATTGTTCTCAGCTAACCATGCTACAGTATGTAATCTGATATTCATTCTGTAATTAGGAACAATGCTGACAGAGCAAGTAGACAATATTGAAAGAAGCCATTTAACATCTGCAAAAGAAATGTGATGGAAAAGTTAAAGTATAGGTGGGTACACACTAGGTGATGTGCTCTATGAGCGTCATCGCCTAGTGTGTCCCCCTCCCGAACCACCCAACATAGGCATACATACAATATTACACAGCAACATCATGCTGCAGCAGGGCGATCCATGTAGCTTTGGACAATGATCCCAAATCAAGCTGCCTTGCCAGGCAACAGTTAACGAGGCACAGGCCCCGCAGTCAGTCATTTACTGCGTACACACTGAGCAATATAGTAAACAATATCGCTCAGGGGGTCAAAATGAGAGACATCATTTACTATAGACTAGGGCAGTGGTTCTCAAACTCGGTCCTCAGGACCCCACACAGTGCATGTTTTGCAGAGCTCCTCACAGAATCACAGGTGAAATAATTAGCTCCACCTGTGGACCTTTTAAAATGTGTCTGTGAGTAATTAATACACCTGTGCACTTACTGGGTTACCTGCAAAACATGCACTGTGTGGGGTCCTGAGGACCGAGTTTGAGAACCCCTGGACTAGGGTGTATGGGCCTTATGTCTGGAATCATTACGATTGTGCAAGAGAAGATTAGTGTTGAGAAATCTAGATCTACCACTGCTTTAGATTGTTAGACAGAAAGGTTTAATCAGTATATCATATCTACAACATTGCCACCATACATTGGTTTGCCTGGCTGAAACTTTTCTATTTAACATCATCTAAGTTATTGACTCCTTAGCTTTTGTTACCTGGATGTCATTGTGGCATCAGGTCATTATTTTTGTAGTATCGGTGTTCTTATATTATGTGCTGAAGAAGAGAAGGAAAGGGGGGAGGGGGGACCCCACACAACTTTTGCACAAGAGATGGCCTGGCACCCAACATTTGTTTAACTATTGCAGTGCAGGGATACAGTCGTTATGTCGACATGCATTAGGTCAACAGGTTGACATGAGTTTCACATTTCCCCCCCCATACTTAACGATCCACGTGGACTACAATTGGAACGGTAATCTGTGCAGAGCAAAGCGAGGCACTTTGTCCCGTTGCATGGCTCGCGAGCTTCAGGCACAGTGCACTAATTTGGGTTCCCCGTCACTTTACAGAGAAAAGGACACCAAAACAGTTACAAGTTGATTGGTTGGTACTTTATCAACATGCTATTTTATCACCCTCCATGGCATGATAAATGGGGGTCAACATGTAATAAGCAAAACCCCCAACATTTACACAGAAATTTGTTAATTATTTAGAAAGTATCTGTGCTGAAAACCAGAATTCAATAACCACCACTTCCCATTCACACCACCTTACCTAACCACTCTGAACAATAGCACAGCACCACAGTACCCACCATACCTAAACTGCACCTTTTAAACACCTGGAAGGGGAGTGGCAATTGCTAATAAGTAATACCTGGACTGATCTCGCCTTGCAACAATAGGGAATGAACACGGGCTATTTTTTACATCATCCCCAGCAAATTAGGTCAGATAATAAGGGCAGCCTGTGTAATAAGAAGACGCTCATTGCTTTGACTGCCAGCGTAATCAGTGATGAAAATGATTATCAAAAGACATATATGTAAATAATTCAGGATATTCAGCAAAGCCTATTTACATGGCAAACTGAGAACGAGACGCAGCTGTATTTTTAGCCTTGGGACGGATACTGCCATACAGCTATAGGTAGATATGATGACTAGGTAGCTACAAATGATCAGGTGATTATTAGTATCTCACAAAACCATTGTTACGTTACGTGCTTTCCGGGGTGCGCATGCGCACATTTCTGCTGAGCCTGGCCGCAGCCCCGCCCGTCGCTCTACGCATGCGCGTTGTTTTTAGCACTCCTTCTAGGACAGAAGCCGTCTCCTCCGTTCCGTGGCTGCCTGGTTCGCGTTGACTGACCAGAGTCCGCGAATCAGTTCCCCCAGGTAAGTAACGTTTTCGGTAACCGCAGCCGGAGTAATGCGGCAGAGCTACCCTGCCAGCGGGTGTGTTGTGATATATGGGGTGAGAAGCATTTCATTCAGCGGTTCAGGAGGCAGGGCCGTGCCCGAGGTAGTTTCCGGGTTGTGACTGGTATCATCTGTCCTGTACTATTGCATTGCTGCATCGCAGCCTACCCGTATCTCATGCCAGCCACTTGTTCCTGAGGTGCAAGCTACTTATTTTCGGTTTTTCCATGATGCTGACATGCGCTGTCGAGTGGGAGTGAGCCTCATTCATCAAGACCCTGTCAGTGTATTGGGTTTAGGTCTAGGATATTAGGTTGACAGTTGCAGTGTTGTAAGTAAGGGATGAAGTACACTGGATTTTTAAAATAACCCTAATTTCAAAATTGTAATTTTCATTGTAACTGTCGACATGAATGTCAGCATAGTGAATGCATACCGTTGGATTACTAAAGGATGATCTAAACCAGGCAAGTCAAAATCCCAACTGGGCCAAATAATCAAGGTCTAAGGCCCAGCTTTATCAAGCCTTGGAGAGTGATAAAGTACCAACCAATTAGCTATTAACTGCCATGTTTCAGGTAGTGTTTAAAACAAAAAACAAAAAAACAGGAGCTGATTGGTTGGTACGTTATCACGGTGCAATTTATCATTCTCCAAGGCTTGATAAATCTGGGCTTAAGTCTTCTGTGGGCTGTAAGAAAAAGAAAGTCTCATGCAATTTTGAAAGGTTCATTAGAAAAATCAACAATAAAGTGTAATCAAGGTTCTGTCGAATATCGGGAAGAAAACAACTTTAATAGTGTGAACTGGGAGCTGTGTTATTCCCTCTCCTATAACTGTGCGGTTCCCTCTTTTCTATAATACATATCAGTGTGAGCTAGTAAAATGTGTCGCTTCCAGCCTCTTCTATCCCTCCACTCCAGCTACATGCCCTCTTATTCCATGTGTCCCCTCCAGCCACAAGTCCTCTGTGCCTATTCAGCCTCCAACACCTGTGCCAGCCCCCTACAATTTACCTTCTTTGTTGAGGGAAGGTTTTTTTTCTCTTACGTCCTAGAGGATGCTGGGGACTCTGTAAGGACCATGGGTTATAGATGGGCTCCGCAGGAGACATGGGCACTATAAAGAACTTTTAGTATGGGTGTGCACTGGCTCCTCCCTCTATGACCCTCTTCCAGACCTCAGATTCTGTGCCCAGAGGAGAATGGGTGCTCTATAGTGGAGCTCTACTGAGTTTCTCTGATAAAAGAATTTTGTTAGGTTTTTTATTTTCAGGGAGCACTGCTGGCAACGGGCTTCGTGCATCGTGGGACTGAGGAGACAGAAGCAGACCTACTTAAGTGATAGGCTCTGCTTCTTAGGCTACTGGACACCATTGGCTCCAGAGGGATCGGAACGCAGGTCTCCCCCCGCCGTTCGTCCCAGAGCCGCTCCGCCATCCTCCTCGCAGAGCCGGAAGATTGAAGCCGGGTGAGTATAAGAAGAAAGAAGACTTCAAAGGCGGCAGAAGACTTCGGATCTTCCCTGAGGTAAGCACCACTGCGCGCCATTGCTCCCACACATTATACACACTGACAGGCACTGATGGGAGCAGGGCGCAGGGGGGGCGCCCTGGGCAGCAATATAAACCTCTGGACTGGCATTTTTAATATATGGGCTGCCGAGGCAGTAGATATATACATTCCCCGCCATTATTTGTACATTTGAGCGGGACCGAAGCCTGCCGCTGAGGGGGCAGAGCTTGGTCTCACAGCACTAACCAGCGCCATTTTCTCCACAGTGATCTGCAGAGAAGCTGGCTCCCCGGACTCTACCCTGCTGAACGGTGATACAGGGCTGAAAAAGAGGGGGGGGGGGGGGGGGGAGCACATGTAGGCGCAGTGAGTGTATATCACAGTTAATATATATAAAAGCGCTTTATCTGGGAATTGGTTCCAGTGTCAGTTGGCGCTGGGTGTGTGCTGGCATACTCTCTCTCTCTGTCTCTCCAAAGGGCCTTGTTGGGGAACTGTCCCATTATAGATATATCCCTGTGTGTGGGGGGGTATCGGTTCGCGTGTGTCGGCATGTCTGAAGCGGAAGGCTCATCCAAGCAGGAGGTGGAGCAGATGATTGTGGTGTCTCCGTCGGCAACGCCGACTCATGATTGGTATGATATGTGGAATATTTTAAATGCAAATGTGACCTTATTACATAAGAGAATGGACAAAGCTGAGTCCAGGGAAACAGCAGGGAGTCAATCCACGGATTTGACTGGGTCACAGGGCCCGTCAGGGTCTCAAAAGCGTCCCATATCCCCAATAGCAGACACTGATACCGACACGGATTCTGAATCCAGTGTCGACTATAATGAGGCAAGGTTACACCCAAAGGTGGCCAAAAGTATTCATTATATGATTATGGCAATAAAAGATGTTTTGCATATTACAGATGAACCCTCTGTCCCTGACACGAGGGTGCACATGTATAAGGAAAAGAAACCGGAGGTAACTTTTCCTCCATCTCATGAACTGAACAAATTATTTAAAAAAGCTTGGGAAACTCCAGACAAAAAACTGCACATTCCCAAGAGGATCCTTATGGCGTATCCTTTCCCTGCAAAGGACAGGGTACGGTGGGAATCCTCGCCCAGGGTGGACAAGGCTTTAACGCGTCTGTCCAAAAAGGTGGCGCTACCGTCTCTAGACACCGCAGCCCTCAAGGATCCTGCGGATCGTAGACAGGAAACTACCTTAAAATCTATTTATACACATACGGGTGTTTTGCTCAGGCCGGCAAAAGCATCGGCATGGGTTTGTAGCGCAGTGGCAGCGTGGACAGATACCTTATTAGCTGACATTGATACCCTGGACAAGGATACCATTTTTCTGACTTTAGGTCACAGTAAAGACGCAGTCTTATATATAAGAGACGTGGGGCTGCTTGGTTCCAGAGCCAACGCCATGGCAGTTTTGGCGAGATGAGCTCTGTGGACCTGCCAATGGTCGGGTGATGCCGACTCAAAGAAGCATATGGAGGTTTTACCTTACAAGGGTGAAGTTTTGTTTGGGGATGGTCTCGCGGACCTGATTTCCACAGCTACCGCGGGTAAATCTACCTTTTTACCTTTTGTTCCCCCACAGCAAAAGAAAACTCCACAATATCAGATGCAGTCCTTTCGGTCGCAAAAGTCCAGAAGAGGTCGGGGCTCCTCTTTCCTCGCCAGAGGTAAGGGTAGAGGTAAGAGAACACCTGCTTCGGCTAGTTCCCAGGAGCAGAAGTCCTCCCCGGCTTCTGCTAAATCCACCGCATGACGCTGGGGCTCCAGTGAGGGAGTCCGCGCCGGTGGGGGCACGTCTTCGACTCTTCAGCCAGGTCTGGGTTCTGTCAGACGTGGATCCTTGGGCGTTGGAAATTGTATCCCAAGGTTACAAACTGGAGTTCGAAGAGGTGCCCCCTCGACGATTTTTCAAGTCGGCCTTGCCAGCTTCTTCCCCGGAGAGGGAAATAGTATTAGATGCAGTTCAAAAGCTGTGTCAACAGCAAGTGATTGTCAAGGTTCCCTGGTCCAACAGGGAAAAGGGTACTATTCAACCCTGTTCGTGGTTCCGAAGCCGGATGGTTCGGTCAGACCCATTTTAAATCTAAAATCCCTAAACCTGTACTTGAAAAAGTTCAAATTCAAGATGGAATCGCTCCGTGCTGTGATATCCAGTCTGGAAGGAGGGGATTTTATGGTGTCGCTGGACGTGAAGGATGCCTACCTTCATGTCCCCATATTTCCTCCTCATCAGGAGTACCTGAGGTTCGCGGTACAGGACTGTCATTACCAGTTTCAGATGTTGCCGTTTGGGCTTTCCACGGCCCCGAGGATTTCACCAAAGTGATGGCGGACATGATGGTGCTCCTGCGCAGGCAGGGAGTCGCAATTATCCCGTACTTGGACGATCTCCTGATAAAGGCGAGATCGAGAGATCAGTTGCTGAAAAGCGTGTCGCTCTCCCTGAGAGTGTTACAACAACACGGTTGGATTGTCAATCTGCCAAAGTCACAGTGGATTCCAACGACTCGACTATCATTCCTAGGCATGATTCTGGACACGGAACAGAAGAGGGTTTTTCTCCCGATGGAAAAAGCCCAGGATCTCCAGAACATGGTCAGGGACCTGCTAAAACCAAAAAGAGTGTTGGTTCATCAATGCACTCGAGTTCTGGGAAAAATGGTGGCAGCCTACGAGGCCATCCCCTTCGGCAGGTTCCATGCAAGGACGTTTCAGTGGGACCTTCTGGACAAGTGGTCAGGGTCCCATCTGCAACTACATCAAAAGATAAGCCTGTCCCCCAGGGCCAGGGTGTCTCTCCTGTGGTGGCTGCAGAGTGCTCACCTTCTATAGGGTCGCAGGTTCGGCATTCAAGACTGGGTTCTGGTGACCACGGACGCGAGCCTCCGAGGATGGGAAGCAGTCACAAAAGGAAGACATTTTCAGGGTCTATGGTCAAGCCAGGAGGCTTGTCTACACATCAACGTGCTGGAATTGAGGACCATATACAACGGCCTACGACAAGCAGAGTATCTTCTTCGCGACCTACCAGTTCTGATTCAATCAGACAACGTCACAGCCGTGGCTCATGTAAACCGCCAAGGCGGGACAAGGAGCAGAGTGGCAATGGCGGAAGCCACCAGATTTCTGCGCTGGGCGGAAAATCACGTAAGCGTTCTGTCAGCAGTCTTTATACCGCGAGTGGACAACTGGGAAGCAGACTTCCTCAGCAGACACGATCTCCATCCAGGAGAGTGGGGACTTCATCTAGAGGTCTTTGCAGAGATGACAAGTCTTTGGGGACTTCCTCAAATAGACATGGTGGCGTCACGCCTCAACAAAAAGCTCCGGAGGTATTGTGCCAGGTCAAGGGACCCTCAGGCAGTAGCGGTAGACGCTCTAGTGACACCATGGGTGTTTAATTCGGTCTTTGTGTTCCCTCCTCTGCCTCTCCTCTCAAAAGTGCTGAGAATCATAAGACGAAAAAGAGTACAGACAATACTCATTGTTCCAGATTGGCCTCGAAGGGCCTGGTATTCGGATCTTCAGGAGATGCTCACAGAAGATCTGTGGCCTCTTCCTCTCAGGGAAGACCTGTTGCAGCAGGGGCCTTGCATGTTCCAAGACTTACCGCGGTTGCGTTTGACGGCATGGCGGTTGAACACCGAATCCTAGCTGAGAAAGGTATTCCGGAGGAAGTTATCCCTACTCTGATAAAGGCTAGGAAAGAGGTAACGGTGAAGCATTATCACCGTATCTGGAGGAAGGATGTATCTTGGTGTGAAACCAAGAATGCTCCTACGGAAGATTTCCATCTGGGCTGTTTTCTCCACTTCCTACAGACAGGAAGTCACGGGTCACGTGACGAAACGCGTCAGGACTCCTCCCCCGTTTGCCTCACTGACCGATCATTGTCTCTGACACTCTCCGGACGGCTCTGCTACATTTCCCACGGGATTAATCAGCACGATAGCCAGGACAGGACACAGCCGAATTTCCTCTCCGCACAGTGCCAGTGGTTACCAGCAGTCTCTCTCCCCCACATATCCTACGGACGGTGCCAGTCCAGGGAGATCGAGGCGTTCCACCAAGGTACTCTCTCTGCAGCGGGTTCCCTCCAACAGCAGTCACACACCTGTTCTTCCCCACAGACTGCAACGGGCGGTGCACGCCCAGGGACAGCAGGTTTAACAGTGGGACCCCGGCTAGCACGGCCAGTGCTTCAAAATTCTGCAGCTTCATTTGAGTTTTCTGGCTTTACCCGAGGACGCTCGGGACCAGCCAGCCTACCGGAGAGGTAATCAATTATTTCACCAACACCTGTCATCGGCTCCTGGAACTCTGAGACGTTACATTACATAGCTCTTGAATTCAGAGCGAGTGAGTGCATTCTACATCCATTAATTCTTTTCTTTACATCGTAACAATTGTGTCTGAATATACACTCAACATTGTTGAATAGATAGCCTGAAGATCTGATTGCAACAATTGTTACCACTATATTGCTGCTAGTTATCTAGCTGACATCTGCAATTTGATGTGAATGTAGAATAGCTCTTGGCAATAGAATTGCAGTGAGGATAAAGGGTTTTATGATAAGATATAGATTTGGTTTATTGTACAATTTTTACTGTATTATAATAAATATATTTTTACATTCAAAAAATCCCCAAGGACACCTTGGTTGTTATTTAATTTTAGATCACAGGGTCAGTGAGTGTCGAGCGCTTCTATTCTATATCCACTTTTCTTTAGGAGTGGATATGGGCTTAAAGTTAGGGCCGAAATCTGTACCTTAATGGAGCCTATCTATATTCTTTCAGAAGGAATTGGCTTCTCTCCCAGAAGTCCAGACTTTTGTAAAGGGAGTGCTGCACATCCAGCCTCCTTTTGTGTCACCATGGGACCTTAACGTGGTGTTACAGTTCCTTAAATCACACTGGTTTGAACCCCTTCAAACGGTTGAATTAAAATTTCTCACCTGGAAGGTGGTCATGTTATTAGCCGTGGCATCTGCAAGGCGGGTGTCTGAGTTGGCGGCCTTGTCTCACAAGAGCCCCTACTTGATTTTTCATGTGGATAGAACGGGATTGAGGACTCGTCCTCAATTTGTGCCTAAGGTGGTTTCTTCATTCCATATGAACCAACCTATTGTGGTACCTGTGGCTACGAGTGACTTGGAGGACTACAAGTCCCTGATGTAGTCAGGGCCTTAAAAATCTATGTAGACAGGACGGCTAGGGTTAGGAAGACAGAGGCTCTGTTTGTCCTGTATGCAGCCAACAAGGTTGGCGCTCCTGCTTCTAAGCAGACTATTGCTCGCTGGATCGGTCACACGATCCAGCAGGCTCATTCTACGGCTGGATTGCCGTTACCAAATTTGGTAAAGGCCCATTCCACTAGGAAGGTGTGCTCTTCTTGGGTGGCTGCCCGAGGCGTCTCTGCGTTACAGTTGAGCAGCTACTTGGTCGGGTTCAAACACTTTGGCAAAATTCTACAAGTTTGATACCCTGGCTGATGAGGACCTCGCGTTTGCTCAATCGGTGCTGCAGTTATCCGCACTCTCCCGCCCGGTTTGGAGCTTTGGTATAAACCCCATGGTCCTTACGAAGTCCCCAGCATCCTCTAGGACGTAAGAGAAAATAAGATTTTAAACCTACCAGTAAATCTTTTTCTCTGACGTCCTAATTGGATGCTGGGACTCCGTAAGGACCATGGGGAATAGCGGCTCCGCAGGAGACTGGGCACAACTAAAAGAAAGCTTTAGACTACTGGTGTGCACTGGCTCATCCCACTATGACCCTCCTCCAGTCTTCAGTTAGAATCTTGTGCCCGGCTGAGCTGGATGCACACTAGGGGCTCTCCTGAGCTCCTAGAAAGAAAGTATATTTTAGGTTTTTTATTTTACAGTGAGATCTGCTGGCAACAGACTCACTGCAACGAGGGACTAAGGGGAGAAGAAGCAAACCTACCTAACTGGTGGTGGCTTGGGCTTCTTAGGCTACTGGACACCATTAGCTCCAGAGGGGTCGACCACAGGACCCGACCTCGCTGTTCGGTCCCGGAGCCACGCCGCCGGCCCCCTTACAGAGCCAGAAGCAAGAAGTGTTCCTGAAAATCGGCAGCAGAAGACTTCTGTCTTCAACAAGGTAGCGCACAGCACTGCAGCTGTGCGCCATTGCTCCTCATGCACACCTCACACTCCGGTCACTGATGGGTGCAGGGCGCTGGGGGGGGGGGGGGGCAATATAAGACACCTTGGCTGGCAAATCTACACCATATATAGTCAGGAAGGCTATATAGGTGTAAAAATACCCCTGCCAGAATTCCAGAAAAGCGGGAGAAGTCCGCCGAAAAAGGGGCGGGGCCATCTCCCTCAGCACACTGGCGACATTTTTCCCTCACAGCTCCGCTGGAAGGACGCTCCCTGGCTCTCCCCTGCAGTTGTCAAGCTACATAAGGGTAAAAAAGAGAGGGGGGGCACTAAATTTAGGCGCAGTATATATAAAATAAGCAGCTATAAGGGAAAACTCATTTATAGTGGGATCCCTGTGTTATATAGCGCTCTGGTGTGTGCTGGCATACTCTCTCTCTGTCTCCCCAAAGGGCTTTGTGGGGTCCTGTCCTCTGTCAGAGCATTCCCTGTGTGTATGCGGTGTGTCGGTACGGCTGTGTCGACATGTTTGAGGAGGAGGCTTATGTGGAGGCGGAGCAGATGCCGATAAATGTGATGTCACCCCCTGCGGGGTCGACACTTGAGTGGATGGTGCTGTGGAAGGAATTACGCGACAGTGTCGACTCCTTGCATAAAAGGTTTGACGACATACCAAATGTGGGACAGCCGGCTTCTCAGCCTGTGCCTGCCCAGGCGTCTCAAAAGCCATCAGGGGCTCTAAAACGCCCGCTACCTCAGATGGCAGACACAGATGTCGACACGGATACGGACTCCAGTGTCGACGACGATGAGACTAATGTAACTTCCAGTAGAGCCACACGTTACATGATTGAGGCAATGAAAAATGTGTTGCACATTTCTGATGTTACCCCAGGTACCACAAAAAAGGGTATTATGTTTGGAGAGAAAAAACTACCAGTAGCTTTTCCTCCATCTGAGGAGTTAAATGAAGTGTGTGAAGAAGCGTGGGCTTCCCCTGATAAGAAACTGGTAATTTCTAAGAGGTTACTAATGGCGTACCCTTTCCCGCCAGAGGATAGGGCACGTTGGGAAACATCCCCTAGGGTGGATAAAGCGCTCACACGCTTGTCAAAGAAGGTGGCACTACCGTCTCCGGATACGGCCGCTCTGAAGGAATCTGCTGATAGAAAGCAGGAGGCTATCCTGAAAACTATATATACACAGGTGTTATACTGAGACCAGCTATTGCTTTAGCATGGATATGCAGTGCTGCAGCTGCGTGGTCAGATTCCCTGTCGGAAAATATTGATACCCTAGACAGGGACACTATATTGCTAACCGTAGAGCATATTAAAGACGCACTTTTATATATGAGGGATGCACAGAGGGATATTTGCCGGCTGGCATCAAAAATTAGTGCAATGTCCATTTCTGCCAGGAGAGGGTTATGGACTCGGCAGTGGACAGGAGATGCAGATTCTAAAAGGCACATGGAAGTTCTGCCTTATAAGGGTGAGGAGTTGTTCGGGGATGGTCTCTCGGACCTCGTTTCCACAGCAACAGCTGGGAAGTCTACATTTTTACCCCATGTTCCCTCACAGCCAAAGAAAGCACCGTATTATCAGGTACAGTCCTTTTGGCCCAATAGGGGCAAGCGGGTTAAGGGCGCGTCCTTTCTGCCCAGAGGTAGAGGGAAAAAGCTGCAGCGTACAGCCAGTTCCCAGGAGCAAAAGTCCTCCCCCGCTTCCTCTAAGTCCACAGCATGACGCTGGGGCTCCACAGGCGGAGCCAGGTGCGGTGGGGGCCCGTCTCAAATATTTCAGCAATCAGTGGGCTCGCTCACGGGTGGATCCCTGGATATTTCAAGTAGTATCTCGGGGGTACAAGCTGGAATTCGAGACGTCTCCCCCCCGCCGTTTCCTCAAATCTGCCTTACCAACCACTCCCTCAGGCAGGGAGGCAGTGTTACAGGCAATTCACAAGCTGTATTCACAACAGGTGATAGTAAAGGTGCCCCTACTTCAACAAGGACGGGGTTACTATTCCACAATGTTTGTGGTACCGAAACCGGACCGTTCGGTGAGACCCATTTTAAATTTGAAATCCTTGAACACATATATAAAAAAAACTCAAGTTCAAGATGGAATCGCTCAGGGTGGTTATTGCAAGCCTGGACGAGGGGGATTACATGGTATCACTGGACATCAAGGATGCTTACCTGCATGTCCCCATTTACCATCCTCACCAGGAGTACCTCAGATTTGTGGTACAGGATTGTCATTACCAATTCCAGACGTTGCCGTTCAGTCTATCCACGGCTCCGAGGGTCTTTACCAAGGTAATGGCCGAGATGATGATACGCCTTCGAAAGAAGGGAGTTTTAATTATCCCGTACTTGGACGATCTCCTGATAAAGGCGAGGTCCAGGGAGCAGTTGTTGGTCGGGGTAGCACTATCTCGGGAGGTGCTACAACAGCACGGCTGGATTCTAAACATTCCAAAGTCACAGCTGGTCCCTACGACACGTCTACTGTTCCTGGGGATGGTTCTGGACACAGAACAGAAAAAAGTGTTTCTCCCGGAGGAGAAGGCCAAGGAGCTGTCATCTCTAGTCAGAGGCCTCCTAAAACCAAAACAGGTGTCGGTGCATCACTGCACGCGGATCCTGGGAAAGATGGTAGCTTCCTACGAAGCAATTCCATTCGGCAGGTTCCAAGCAAGAGCCTTTCAGTGGGACCTGTTGGACAAGTGGTCCGGATCACATCTTCAGATGCATCGGCTGATAACCCTGTCTCCAAGGACAAGGGTGTCTCTGCTGTGGTGGCTGCAGAGTGCTCATCTTCAAGAGGGCCGCAGATTCGGCATACAGGATTGGGTCCTGGTGACCACGGATGCCAGCCTTCGAGGCTGGGGGGCAGTCACCCACGGAAGAAACTTCCAAGGACTATGGTCAAGTCAGGAGACTTCCCGGCACATAAATATTCTGGAACTAAGGGCCATTTACAATGCCCTAAGTCAGGCAAAACCCCTGCTTCAAAACCAGCCGGTACTGATCCAGTCAGACAACATCACGGCGGTCGCCCATGTAAACCGACAGGGCGGCACGAGAAGCAGGACGGCGATGGCAGAAGCCACAAGGATTCTCCGATGGGCGGAAAATCACGTGTTAGCACTGTCAGCAGTGTTCATTCCGGGAAGCAGACTTCCTCAGCAGGCACGACCTCCACCCGGGAGAGTGGGGACTTCATCCAGAAGTCTTCCAAATGATTGTAAACCGTTGGGAAAGGCCACAGGTGGACATGATTGCGTCCCGCCTCAACAATAAGCTAGAAAAGTATTGCGCCAGGTCAAGAGACCCGCAGGCGATAGCTGTGGACGCTCTAGTAACACCGTGGGTGTACCGGTCGGTTTATGTATTCCCTCCTCTTCCTCTCATACCAAAGGTACTGAGGATAATAAGGAGAAGAGGAGTAACAACTATACTCATTGTTCCAGATTGGCCAAGAAGTGCTTGGTACCCGGAACTTCAAGAAATGATCTCAGAGGACCCATGGCCTCTGCCGCTCAGACAGGACCTGCTGCAGTAGGGGCCCTGTCTGTTCCAAGACTTACCGCGGCTGCGTTTGACGGCATGGCGGTTGAACACCAGATCCAGAAGGAAAAGGGCATTCCGGAGGAAGTCATTGCTACGCTGATTAAAGCTAGGAAAGAAGTAACCGCAAACCATTATCACCGCATATGGCGTAAATATGTTGCGTGGTGCGAGGCCTGGAAGGCCCAACGGAAGAATTTCAGCTGGGCCGTTTCCTGCACTTTCTACAGCCAGGGGTGACTATGGGCCTAAAATTGGGTTCCATTAAGGTCCAGATTTCGGCTCGATCGATTTTCTTCCAGAGAGAACTGGCTTCACTACCTGAAGTTCAAACTTTTGTTAAGGGAGTGCTGCATATTCAGCCCCCTTTTGTGCCTCCAGTGGCACCTTGGGATCTCAACGTGGTGTTGGATTTCCTAAAGTCACATTGGTTTGAGCCACTTAAGACCGTGGAATTGAAATATCTCACGTGGAAAGTGGTCATGTTGTTGACCTTGGCTTCGGCCAGGCGTGTATCAGTATTGGCGGCTTTGACATGTGAAAGCCCTTATCTGATTTTCCATATGGATAGGGCAGAATTGAGGACTCGTCCCCAATTTCTCCCTAAGGTGGTATCAGCCTTTCATCTGAACCAACCTATCGTGGTGCCTGCGGCTACTAAAGACTTGGGTGCTTCCAAGTTGTTGGACGTAGTCAGGGCCCTGAAAATTTGTTTCCAGGACGGCTGGAGTCAGAAAGACTGATTCGCTATTTATCCTGTATGCGCCCCACAAGTTGGGTGCACCTGCTTCAAAGCAGACTATTGCTCGCTGGATCAGTAGTACGATTCAGCTTGCACATTCTGCGGCTGGACTGCTGCATCCTAAATCAGTGAAAGCCCATTCGACGAGGAAGGTGGGCTCTTCTTGGGCGGCTGCCCGAGGGGTCTCGGCTCTACAACTTTGCCGAGCAGCTACTTGGTCGGGGTCAAACACATTTGCTAAATTCTACAAGTTTGACACCCTGGCTGAGGAGGACCTAGAGTTTGCCCATTCGGTGCTGCAGAGTCCTCCGCACTCTCCCGCCCGTTTGGGAGCTTTGGTATAATCCCCATGGTCCTTACGGAGTCCCAGCATCCACTTAGGACGTCCGAGAAAATAAGAATTTACTCACCGGTAATTCTATTTCTCGTAGTCCGTAGTGGATGCTGGGCGCCCATCCCAAGTGCGGATTGTCTGCAATACTTGTATATTGTTATTGTTTAACTAAAGGGTTATTGTTGAGCCATCTGTTGAGAGGCTCAGTTGTTATCATACTGTTAACTGGGTATTGTATCACGAGTTATACGGTGTGATTGGTGTGGCTGGTATGAGTCTTACCCGGGATTCAAAATCCTTCCTTATTGTGTCAGCTCTTCCGGGCACAGTATCCTAACTGAAGTCTGGAGGAGGGTCATAGTGGGAGGAGCCAGTGCACACCAGTAGTCTAAAGCTTTCTTTTAGTTATGCCCAGTCTCCTGCGGAGCCGCTATTCCCCATGGTCCTTACGGAGTCCCAGCATCCACTACGGACTACGAGAAATAGAATTACCGGTGAGTAAATTCTTATTTTCTCCTAGCCAGTAGAGGATGCTGGGCGCCCGTCCCAGTGCGGACTAAATCTGCAAGACTTGTATATAGTTGTTGCTTACGTAAGGGTTATGTTACGGTTGAGATCGGTCGTTGACTGATGCTGTTTTTGTTCATACTGTTAACTGGTTGCGTATATTCCAGGTTATAAGGTGTGGTTGGTGTGGGCTGGTATGAATCTTGCCCTTAGATTACAAAATCCTTTCCTCATATTGTCCATCTCGTCTGGGCACAGTTTCTCTTACTGAGGTCTGGAGGAGGGGCATAGAGGGAGGAGCCAGTGCACACCCATATCTAAAGTTCTTTATAGTGCCCATGTCTCCTGCGGAGCCCGTCTATACCCCATTGTCCTTACGGAGTCCCCAGCATCCTCTACGGACTAGGAGAAAAAGATTTACCGGTAGGTTTAAAATCTTATATTTTTTTATCCAGATTCCAGAAGAATCATTCTGCAATAAGGGAAGCTGGGTGCACAGGGCAATCAGACACACGCATACAGGGTGTGACGGCTTCAGGGAAGCGGCAGGGGACAGAGCTTTGCAACAGCAGCCCGGGCATGCCCATTTGCTCCCCCTGGGGACATTTCCCCATCTCTATCACTATCTTCTCGCGCATGTGAAGAACGGTGAAAGCTGCCCGATTGGTGCTAAGCTCCAATCACGGCAGACGGGCCAACAGTAACTCATCCAGCGGTGGGGGGCCACATTCCATTGATTAAAAAAAAAAGTAAGCTTGGACTGCAAAAGTATGCGTTGTGGGCCGCGAGTTTGACAGGTCAGATCGAAACCATCCTTCCATACTGTGGTGATTGGATGTTAAGGACCCCATACATCAGCGACATATTACAGATATTTGCAAATCCCCAGATGGCTCGGCAGGGAATTGGAAATCCAGTATTAAACATGTTTAAAAATACTATAGGTGTGTACACACGGTGAGATAAATCTGTAAGATTTTGACTGTATATTCAAAAGCTTAAGGAAAGTTAGTGCATATCTCAAGGTGTTAGGCAGCTTGCGATACTGATTCGATTCCGATACGCGCTCCCGTGGGGTCGGTATCGTAAGTCTAGATAGACTGTGCAGGCAAGTAAATCTTGACAATCTACGGTACTATCTAGTACAAAGTATAGTCAAAATTGGCACTTAGTCAAAATCGTACATAGACAAAATCTCAAACACAGTGAAAATCTGTTATCTGGGCTCTGGGGAGTTCAAGGGAAATCGTATAGTCAAAATCGGGCATAGTAAGGATCTCGCCGTGTGTACACATTTTTATTCTCCGATTCTGGGATTGGCAAATCTGGGATTTTTATAATATATCAGGAGCTGATTTATCAACGAGTTTTAGCATACGCAATGCATTTTAAAACTTGTTGCGTATTATAAATGTTGCTCCAGCCAATCAGCTCCCAACGGTCATTTTTGAAACGCATGACAATCAGGAGCTCATTGGCTGGCACACCGTTTATCATACGCAATGATTTTTAAAACTCGTTGCGTATGTTAAAACCCATTAATAAATCGTCCCCTTTATGACCGCCAACCATCGATGGCCACGATCTGTTGATCTGGTTGACGAATTGGTGGTGCTGTTGTATCCGGGAAATGGTGACGCTGGTATATAGGGGCCTTTAGGCTTGTGTGTGTACCCACAGGCATTTCAATTCTGCCTTCTTAATGCTGACAAATGAAGGTGGGCTATACACTTCTGTTCCTAGTATTTCTCTGGCATCCATAAGGGATACTGGGGTTTACTTAATACGATGGGGTATAGAAGGGGTCCAAAGGAGCCGGTGCACTTTGAATTTCTTCAACTGGGTGTGCTGGCTCCTCTCTATGCCCCTCCCACAGGCAGTTTAGAAAAAAAGTGCCCTCAGGAGAGGATGCACACTCTAGAGCTCCAGAGGATTTTTCTTCAGTCTCTTTCAAACTTTATTATTTTCGGTATACTGTCTGGGGAACAGTATACCTGCACCGTGGGAGGTGGGGGGGTGGTTACCGGCCTCTGTAAGGTATCAGAGCCGCTTCCCTGCTGCAGGGCAACCGTCCTGAGAGGTTGTTTGTTCCGCTGGGCACTGCGCCTTGGCGGTCGCAATCGCAGCACGTCGCACACCCCTAACATAGCCTGAAGTTGAGAAAAGTGGTGGGTACAAACCGGGGGCCCTGCTACTTGGGTCCCCCGGTTCTAGGTGCTGCGAAACGCAGGGGCAGCATACGGGACCCTTTACGGGGGGACCCGTTATAGCCCCCCTGTGTACACTGGCAGCTGTAGTGCAAACTAACAGCTACTGTGATATTTGCACAGTGTATGGAGACTTTGCCAGTATAAAGATTCTGTGTAGCTCTGGTGCCATTACAGGGGGCGGAGCTTACTCGGAGCTGGACCAACAGCATTTTTGCGCCTTCATCTGCAGCAGCAAGGACACACAGCTCCTCCAGGCACTCAGGGATACACAGGAAACTGGTACAAGGGTGTATAACAATGGGGGGAGCCGCTATTGTACACAATCTAGTGTCCTAAATAGGACAAGTAATCCGGTTTTTACTGTAATATAAATATATTCACCCTGCTGATTTCCTAAGTCTGACAGGCTGGGGTGTGCTGTCCTCTTCTCACTCTAGGTCTCCATCTCACACACAGTAAAGGGCAGGCTTGTTAGTGTACTTGTCTGTGTGAGTCTTTTTACTGTAATTATGGTCAAACACGCATTATGCAAGGTTTGTCACACCAGATTCTCCCCTTCTACCACTGGTTCCCTATCGTGTGACCAATGCAATCAGTCTTCCCAAGTTAGTGTGGAGACTGGTGATGGAGGGTCAGAAGCCATCCTGGCTCGGTTCCATAAAGACTATGGGGTATATGCAATTGCGGTCGAATTCCCGAAATTGTCGAATTTTGGGTCATTTTCGACCAAAAAAAAAAAATCGCCTATGCAATTCAGTGCTTTCCGACCAAAAAACGGACTTTCAAAATTCGACTTTTTGAAATTCGAATTTTTGCAAATTCGACTTTTCTGCAATGATACAAGTGCTGCAATTCGACCAAAGCATATTCAATTTAAGTTTGGAAATTCGACAGCAGTGCTTTTAGACAGCAAATTCGTCATTTTCAATCCGCCACACTTTGGAGGGTGAAAACAAATAAAACATTTTTAAACATGTTTTTTTTTTGTTTTTTTTGGGGGGGGAATAGCAGATCTATTTATATTAGAAGGGATTAGGTACTTTTTTTTTTTTTTTTTTTTTGGAGGCACAAATATTTATATATTTTTTAAAATATTATTTTTTTTAATGCTGGAACGGTGAAATCATAAAAAAAAAATGGCGTGGGGTCCCCCCTCCAAAGCATAACCAGCCTCGGGCTCTTCGAGCTGGTCCTGGTTCTAAAAATGCGGGGAAAAAATTGACAGGGGATCCCCCGTATTTTTAAAACCAGCACCGGGCTCTGCGCCTGGTGCTGGTGCCAAAAATACGGGGGACAAAAAGAGTAGGGGTCCCCCGTATTTTTAACACCAGCATCGGGCTCCACTAGCTGGACAGATAATGCCACAGCCGGGGGTCACTTTTATGCCGTGCCCTGCGGCCGTGGCATTAAATATCCAACTAGTCACCCCTGGCCGGGGTACCCTGGGGGAGTGGGGACCCCTTCAATCAAGGGGTCCCCCCCCCCCCAGCCACCCAAGGGCCAGGGGTGAAGCCCGAGGCTGTCCCCCCCCCCCCCCCCCCCCATCCAATGGGCTGCGGATGGGGGGGCTGATAGCCTTTTGTGATAATAAAAAGATATTGTTTTTTCCAGTAGTACTACAAGTCCCAGCATGCCTCCCCCGCAAGCTGGTACTTGGAGAACCACAAGTACCAGCATGCGGGAGAAAAACGGGCCCGCTGGTACCTGTAGTACTACTGGGGAAAAAATACCCAGATAAAAACAGGACACACACACCGTCGACAGTAAAACTTTATTTCATACGTCGACACACACATACTTACCTATGTTCACACGCCGACATCGGTCCTCTTCTCCATGTAGAATCCACGGATACCTGAAAAGAAAAGATCAATATACTCACCTCAGCCATGGTCCAGAGATAAATCCACGTACTTGGCAAAAAAACAAACCGAACACCCGCTCCATGCCGGACTGAAAGGGGTCCCATGCTGACACATGGGACACCTTTCCACGAATGAGACCTGTCAGTGACAGCTGTCACAGAAAGGTCTCTAAGCCAATCAGGAAGCGCAACTTCGTTGCGCTCACCTGATTGGCTGTGCGCTGTCTGTACTGTGACAGCACATCGCAAAGCCGCTCCATTACTTTCAATGGTGGGAACTTAGCGGCTAGCGGTAAGGTCACCCGCCGGTCAGCGGCTGACCGGCGGGTGACCCCACCGATACCCGCAAAGTTCCCACCATTGAAAGTAATGGAGCGGCTTTGCGATGTGCTGTCACAGTACAGACAGCGCACAGCCAATCAGGTGAGCGCCACGGAAGTAGCGCTTCCTGACTGGCTGAAGGGACTTCAGTGACAGGAGTCACGTGATGTCCCGGCATTCGGGAGAAAGGGGTCTGATGTGAAAGCATTGGACCCCTTTCTAGTCCGGTATGGAGCGGGTATTTGCGTTTTCTTTTTTTTTTTTTTTACAAGTACGTGGATTTATCTCTCTGGACGTGGATTTATCTCTGGACGCTGGAAGGTGAGTATCATTTTTTCACAGGTACCCTCGGATCGTCGGAGACCGTGGCAGTCGGCGTGTCAACATAGGTAAGTATGTGTGTGTCGGTAGTGTGTAATAAAGTTTTACTGTCACGGTGTGTGTGTCCTGTTTTATTTGGGGTATTTTTTTCCCAGTAGTACTACAGGTACCAGCGGGCCCGTTTTTCTCCCGCATGCTGGTACTTGTGGTTCTCCAAGTACCAGCTTGCGGGGGAGGCTTGCTGGGACTTGTAGTACTACTGGAAAAAACAATATCTTTTTATTATCACAAAAGGCTATCAGCCCCCCCATCCGCAGCCCATTGGATGGGGGGGGACAGCCTCGGGCTTCACCCCTGGCCCTTGGGTGGCTGGGGGGGGGGGACCCCTTGATTGAAGGGGTCCCCACTCCCCCAGGGTACCCCGGCCAGGGGTGACTAGTTGGATATTTAATGCCACGGCCGCAGGGCACGGCATAAAAGTGACCCCCGGCTGTGGCATTATCTGTCCAGCTAGTGGAGCCCGATGCTGGTGTTAAAAATACGGGGGACCCCTACTCTTTTTGTCCCCCGTATTTTTGGCACCAGGCAAAGAGCCCGGTGCTGGTTTTAAAAATACGGGGGATCCCTGGCCAATTTTTCCCCGGATTTTTAGAACCAGGACCAGCTCGATGAGCCCGAGGCTGGTTATGCTTTGGAGGGGGGACCCCACGCCATTTTTCCCCCCGGGTTTTTCCCGTTTTTTACCGTTTTTTAAAATCGCGGCAAAATCCGCCAAATCGGCCGATTTTCGCCCGCGACTCTGGCGAATCCGTTTTTCATTGAATATGGTGAATTCCGGAAGCCACCTTCCGGAATTCACCTGGCGAATTTAGTCGAATTAAAAAACGGCGAAAAATTGCCGCGATTCGCCGTGAATTGCATATACCCCTATGATGGCAGACATGTCATCTCAGCTCAATGCTAATAGACAACACAACAACTGCAATAGGCTGTTGCAGACCTGGCTGCTAAGGCTGATGAGACAGCCTCCCCTCCCTGGTTCAGGGCCACTTAAACGTGAGCTGCCTGCTCTTCTCTCAGACTCTGATGAGGATGTTCAGGAGGAGGGGGAGGGATTGGAACCTGATATAGAAGATTCCACTTCTACACAGGGTATTGAGCCCCTCATTCTTGCTATCAGGGATGTATTAAAAATCCCTTTGGAAGACGCTGCTGCACCGCAGTCTTTCTTCCAAGCGCAGAAAAAGCACAGTATCTCCTTCCCTGATTCTCTGGAACTAGATGAGGTTTTTTAAACAAGCCTGGAAAAACCATGATAAAAGATAGCCGGTTACAAGGAGGTTTTTACGCTCTTTCCCATTTACACCGGAAGGTAGGAAACAGTGGGAAGAACCCCCAGCCGTAGATGTCTGTCACCCGCCTCTTTAAAAAGGTGATATTGCCAGCCCCTGGGTTCTTTCAGGTCAAGGATCCTGAGTATAGGAAAATAGAAACTACACTGAAGTCTATTTACACAGTGGCTGGCATGTCACAAAGACCTGTGATAGTGTGTTGCTGGATGTCTCATGCCATCCATAACTTACTCAAATTCAGGAGGGCTTTGCGGGGGATATGCCGCTGATCACTACGGTGACCCTCCTCAAACACATTCAAGTCGCTGCACGCGTGCTGTGTGACTCTCAAGGAGATGGGCACTATTAATGCTAGAGCTACTATCATGGCAGTGTCGGCGCGCAGAGCTTTGTGGCTGCGTCAGTGGTTTGCTGATTCCAAGCGCAGTGTGGAGTCTCTCCCTTTCTCAGGGGAGTGGCTCTTCGGGGTTGAGTTAGATACATGGATTTCTAAGGTTACTGCAGGGAAATCCACATTTCTCCCCTCTTGGGCCCCACCGGCAAGGTGTTCCTACCCGGGGCCGTCTAACCAGTCCTTTCGGACCACCAGATTCAGATCAAGAGCCAGAGGTGTCTCCAATGCGGCACGAGGCACCAGAGGTAAGACCAAAAACCAACTGCTGCTGTTTCCCAGGAACCAAACACCAGTTCAGATTCTACAAAAGCCTCAGCATGACGGTGCCTCCACACCCCGAGGGGATCTCGAAGTGGGAGCTCGTCTGCGTCACTTCAGCCGCATCTGGGACGGCTCCTGCCAGGATACCTGGGTAAGGGACCTCGTTTCCCAGGGCTACAAGCTAGAGTTCGACAGCGCTCCTCCCCAACGATTTTTCAAATCAGGCTTACCAGCTTTGGAGGATACATGGGTTACGCTGCAACAGGCTATCCTAAAGTTGGTCCAGTCCCAGGTCATTGTTCCAGTACCACTACTACAACACGGAAAGGGTTACTACTCCAACCTGTTTGTGGGATCAAAACCGGACGGTTCAATAAGGCCCATTCTGAATCTAAAATCCTTGAACCCTTACCTAAAGGTTTTCAAGTTCAAGATGGAATCCTTGAGAGTAGTGATTGTGAGCCTGGAGGAACGGGAACTCATGGTCTCTCTGGATATGAAGGACGCTTATCTCCATATCCCAATTTGGCTGCCTCACCAGGCTTACCTGCGGTTTGCCCTACTGAATGATCACTACCAGTTCCAGGTGCTACCCTTCGGCCTGTCCACAGCTCCAGGGGTATTCCCCAAGGTGATGGCAGAGATGATATTCCAACTTCGGGTCCAGGGGGTCAATATTGTCCCTTATCTGGACGATCTCTTTATAAAGGCAAGATCCAAGGAACTTTTATTGCTCCATATAGAACGCACTATCCAACTTCTGTCACACCATGGGTGGATCCTCAATTTACAGAAGTCCCACTTGGGGCCAACTCAGCGGCTCCTGTTCCTCGGAGTGTAGCTGGATACTGTGGCCCCGAAAGTGTTCCTCCCAGAGGACAAAGCAAGAACACTTCAGGAGATGGTGCGACTAGTCCTATGGCCTCCTTGGATATTCATCCATCTTTGCATAAAGTTGTTGGGAAAGATGGTGGCCTCCTACGAAGCCATTCAATACGGACGGTTCCATGCCAGAACGTTTCAATTGGATCTCCTGAGCAACATCATCAGATGCACCGAATAATTTGTCTGTCACCTCAAGCCAGGATCTCCCTCCTGTGGTAGCTGCAGTCCTCCAACCTACTGGAAGGTTGCAGTTTTGGGATTCAGGATTGGATCCTCCTCATGACAGATGCGAGTCTGAGAGGATAAGGAGCTGTCACCCAAGGGGCTCAGTTCCAGGGCAGGTGGTCAACCCACGAAGCCCTTCTTCCAATCAACATTCTAGAACTTCGGGCGATCTACAATGCTCTGCTTCAGGCCTCTCCTCTGCTCAGGGATCGGGCGATCCAAGTTCAGTCAGACAACGCCACGGCAGTGGCTTACATAAATCGACAAGTATGGACAAAAAGCAGAGCCTGCATGCCAGAGTTGTCAAAAATACTCCTCTGGGCAGATCAAAGTGCAAGAGCAATGTCTGCAATCTTCATTCTGGGGGTGGATAACTGGGAAGTGGACTTCCTCAGTCGCCACGATCTCCACCCGGGAGAGTGGGCTCTCGACCACCTGATCTTTCAACAGATCATTGACCGGTGGGGCAGCCCACAGATAGACTTGATGGCTTCTCGACTCAACAAGAAGCTTCCCTGGTATTGCTCAAGAGCCAGGGACCCTCAAGCGCTGACTTCTCCTTGGCCTTATCGGTTGGTCTATCTGTTTCCTCTGATTCCGTTGCTCCCGAGGGTGCTCAAATGAATCAGGGAGTCCAGGCAATTCTGATTGCCCCGTATTGGCCTCGGAGGGCGTGGTACGCAGATCTTCTGAACATGTCCATGACAGACCCTTGGCCTCTGCCACTGAGAAACGATCATCTTCAACAAGGCCTGTTCGTCTACCAGGATTTACGGCGACTTCGTTCGACGGCTTGAAGGTTGAGCGGAACATCCTAGCTTGCAAAGGCCTTTCCAAGAAGGTTATTGCAACCATGGTTGAGACCAGAAAACCTGTAACGTCAAAACACTATCATCATATCTGGAGGAGATATGTCTCCTGGTGCGAGGAAGGCACATTTCCTCCTGCGGAGTTCCACTTAGGACGTCTCTTACGTCTCCTGCTGGCTGGTGTGGCTAAGGGCTTACGTCTGTATTCCCGTAAGGTCCAGATTTCAGCTCTCTCAATTTACTTCCAGAAGAAGTTGACAGTGGGGGTAATTCAGAGTTGATCGCAGCAGCAAATTTGTTAGCAGTAGGGCAAAACCATGTGCACTGCTGGTGTGGCAGATATAATATTTGCAGAGAGAGTTAGATTTGGGTGGGTTATATTGTTTGTTTCTGTGCAGGGCTGCTTTATTTTACACTGCAATTTAGATTTCAGTTTGAACACACCCCACCCAAATCTAACACTCTGCACATGTCATATCTGCCTCCCCTGCAGTGCACATGGTTTTGCCCAACTGATAACAAACTTGCTGCTGCAATCAAGTCTAAATTAGGCCCGGTGTTGCAAGAAGGTCTGAACTTCTTGCAGGGAGTTCTCCACATACAATCTCCATTTGTGCCGCCCACGGCACCCTGGGACTTGAATGTGGTGTTGGAATTTCTACAGTCCTCCTGGTTTGAACCTTTGACGACGGTAGAAGACAAGTCCCTCACATGGAAGATGGTAATGTTGCTGGCCTTGGGTTCTGCTAGGCGTGTCTCAGACTTTAGGGCCTTATTATGTAAAAGTCCCTACTTGGTCTTTTACGAGGACAAAGCTGAGCTCAGGACTAGACAGCAGTTCCTGATGAAGGTTGTCTCTGTATTCTACTTGAATCAACCGATTGTAGTCCCGTCAAGTTCTGGTACATCTGCTCCTCCGGAGTCGTTACATGCTGTGAGAGCCTTGAAGGTCTATGTCATGAGAACGGCTCGGATCAGAAAGACTGATTCCTTGTTCGTGCTATATGATGCACTGAAAAAGGGTTTCCCTGCTTCTAAGCAGTCCATTGCTCGTTGGATTAGGTTGACTGTCCAACAGGCCTATGTGCCGGCAGCCTTACCTGTTCTACAGTCTCTGAAGGCCCACTCTACGAGATCAGTGGGTTCTTCTGGGCGGCTGCCTGTGGAGTCTCGGCCTTTCAACTATGCCGAGCTGCTTCCTGGTCGGGGAAGAACACCTTTGTGAAGTTCTACAAATTTGATACACTGGCCAAAGAGGATACCCAGTTTGGGCTGGCGGTACTGCAGGTGTCTCCGCACGTTCCCACCCATTCTGGATGCTTTGGGACATCCCCATTGTATTACGTAAACCCCAGTATCTCTTATGGATGCCAGAGAAAATGGGATTTTAATACCTACCTGTAAATACCTTTCTCGTAGTCCATAAGGGATACTGGGCGCCCGCCTCAGTGCGTTGACTTCTCTGCAGGTTATTTATTTTCCAAACGTTACCTGTTCAGCTGTTGCTGTTTTGTTCCAGCCGTTGCTGGTTGGTTTATGTTGTGATGTGCTGGTGTGTGAATCTCGCCACTCATTGTTATGTTCCTTCTCTCAATGTCCTTTCTCTTTCGGGCACTATTTGCTTATAACTGCCTGTGGGAGGGGGCATAGAAGGGAGGAGCCAGCACACCCAGTTGAAGAAATTTAAAGTGCACCTGCTCCTTTGGACCCCTTCTATACCCCATCATATTAAGTAAATCCCAGTATCCCTTATGGACTACGATAAAGGGATTTACTGGTACGTATTAAAATCCCATTTTTGCACTCCCAATTATTATCTTTGCATAAAATAGAAGTTGGTTGTACTATTTGGTTGAGGGTCAAAAAAAATGAAAAACCTTATTGTATAGAAAACTTGCACAAACTACACAGTGTACAAGTTTAGTGAATTGGTGCTGGGGAAACTACTTTCCTTTGGATGATTTGTGACAACCTCAGATTTGTAGGAATTCCATAAGCTATAAATATGTACTAATTCAGACAGTATTTAGTTTATTGTACTGCATTTTTAAGAATTAGATGTAATTACTATACATAGCAGATTACCCATGAGCATCCTTTTGTTTAACTTTTGTTTCAACCCCCTGACTCAAGCACTGTGAGGTAGCAATGCTAACCAAATCTAATTGGTAAATAGAAATATAGAATTTAACCACTTGGCCCATCTAGTCTGCATATGATGATTATTGCTGGGTATACATTTTCCAGTGAGCTAATAATCTGATTGGAATGATAATTGTACAGTATATTGTTGTGACCTGTAAATAATTAATGGTCTAACTGACATGCACAATTGTCCTGCATGTCCCTGATAATAGTGTTTCTCTTCATATTTTTTATTATTTTTTTTATTTAGTTTTCACAAAAAGAAAAAGCAAAACCAGAATGTCTCTACACCAGTTCTTGCTTGAACCTATCAGCTGCCATGCATGGAATAAAGATCGCACCCGTAAGTGCCATACATCAACGTATGTGTTTCTTTGATGATTAATTAAAACCTAAGTTGATTCATTGGAAAAATCTATTGGTGAGATTCATGTTTCTAGAGCTTTGTAGACTCTTCGTTTTTGTTTAATGTGCCTCCCATGTAGCAAATAAGTCCCTCCACCTGGAATTACCGTCCACCTAGCTGTTACCATCTAGTAGCTTTGTGTGCTCTCAGGGGGATCATGAAGCTCGGCAGAACTATACATGAAGGGGTCAGATTAGGGGTATAGTATGGTATGCCGGCAACCAGCATACCGGCGCTTGAAGCCCGGCGACCAGCATACCGGCGCCTGAAGCCCAACCGCCGGCATACCGACAGCATGGCGAGCGCATATGAGCCCCCTTGCGGATTCGCTGCACTCGCCACGCTGCGGGCACGGTGGCACAATTTATTCTACCTCCAGGGGGGTTGTGGACCCTCGAGGGAGAAAAAGTGTCTGGATGCCGGCTGTTGGGATTACGGCGCCGGTATACTGTGCGCCGGGATCCCGACAGCCGGCAACCTGAAGACCACCCTCAGATTAGAGTTGGTGAATGTTTTTTAAAACCGCATTTACCATATAAGAGACTATTCAGATCTAAAGACATTTTTGATAAAACAAGACACTACACAGGCGTTGGTTACTATGAGATAGTAGTCTATTCATGAAGCAGTGAATGAGTGGAGAAGTGAACCAGTGAAGAAGTTGCCCATGGCAACAAATCAGCTTTGAAGTAACATTTATCAAGTGCATTATATAGAATTAAACGTAGCAGCAAATTGGTTGCCAATTACTGCTTCATGAATAGACCACTTAGGTGTCTATTTAATAAGCCGTCGATGGAGATAAAGTACCAGCCAATCAGCTCCTAACTGACATGCCACAGACTGGTTTTGAAAAATGGCAGTTAGGAGCTGATTGGCTGGTACTTTATCCGCTTTATCTCCACCTGAGGCTTAGTAAATAGACCCCTTAATCTCTTCCCAGACAATTAGCGGAAACTCTACTCTTACCCCATCTTGATTTTGGGTTTGGTTCATTAGGTCGAGATGCATTAGGTCGACCACTGAAGGTTGACATGGAAAAAAAGTCGACATGAGGTTGTGTGGTTTTTTTTTTGTTTTTTTTACTGTTTTTGGTGTCGTTTTCGTCGTAAAGTGACGGGGAACTCCAATTAGTGCACTGTGTCCCCTCGCATGGCTCGTTCCCAAATGTAGTCCACGTGGATTGCAGCATAAGAGGATAACCGACCCAGGGCCTAATTCAGATCTGATCGCAGCAGCAAATTTGTTTGCTAATGGGCAAAACCATGTGCATTGCAGGAGGGGCAGATATAACGTGCAGAGAGAGTTAAGGGCCATACACACTAGACAATATTTTTGACCTATACAGACGATTGTGAACGATATATTGTTCACATCGTCTAGTGTGTGTGGTCCTGCAATCCACGATGCGCACACCTGCGCTCGTTGATTGCAGGTTAGCGGTCGGAGGTGCAGCATGCTCAATGTGAGCAATGTCGCTTGTGACATCGCTCATCCCGGCATGTGTGTACAGAGCCGCGATGAGCTATGTGCACGATGAATACTGGTGTATCCAGCATTGTTGTTTTTATTATTGTAGCATACTGATTTTACATGTGGGAACAACACTACCGTTAAATCGGTTTTCTCTGACGTCCTAGTGGATGCTGGGAACTCCGTAAGGACCATGGGGAATAGCGGCTCCGCAGGAGACTGGGCACAAAAGTAAAGCTTTAGGACTACCTGGTGTGCACTGGCTCCTCCCCCTATAACCCTCCTCCAAGCCTCAGTTAGATTTTTGTGCCCGAACGAGAAGGGTGCACACTAGGGGCTCTCCTGAGCTGCTTAGTGAAAAGTTTAGTTTTAGGTTTTTTATTTTCAGTGAGACCTGCTGGCAACAGGCTCACTGCATCGAGGGACTAAGGGGAGAAGAAGCGAACTCACCTGCGTGCAGAGTGGATTGGGCTTCTTAGGCTACTGGACACCATTAGCTCCAGAGGGATCGAACACAGGCCCAGCCATGGAGTCCGGTCCCAGAGCCGCGCCGCCGGCCCCCTTACAGAGCCAGAAGCAAGAAGAGGTCCGGAAAATCGGCGGCAGAAGACATCCTGTCTTCACCAAGGTAGCGCACAGCACTGCAGCTGTGCGCCATTGCTCCTCAGCACACTTCACACTTCGGTCACTGAGGGTGCAGGGCGCTAGGGGGGGGCGCCCTGAGCAGCAATAAAAACACCTTGGCTGGCGAAAATACATCACATATAGCCCCCAGGGCTATATGGATGAAATTTAACCCCTGCCAGATTACACTGAAAAACGGGAGAAAAGGCCGCCGAGAAGGGGGCGGAGCCTATCTCCTCAGCACACTGGCGCCATTTTCCCTCACAGCTCCGTTGGAGGGAAGCTCCCTGGCTCTCCCCTGCAGTCACTACACTACAGAAAGGGTTAAAAAAGAGAGGGGGGCACTAATTAGGCGCAGTATTAACAATACAGCAGCTATAAGGGGAAAAACACTTATATAAGGTTATCCCTGTGTATATATAGCGCTCTGGTGTGTGCTGGCAAACTCTCCCTCTGTCTCCCCAAAGGGCTAGTGGGGTCCTGTCCTCTATCAGCATTCCCTGTGTGTGTGCTGTGTGTCGGTACGTTTGTGTGGACATGTAAGAGGAGGAAAATGATGTGGAGGCGGAGCAAATTGCCTGTAATAGGGATGTCACCCCCTAGGGGGTCGACACCTGAGTGGATGAACTGTTGGAAGGAATTACGTGACAGTGTCAGCTCTTTACAAAAGACAATGATTGACACAGCCGGCTACTCAGCTTGTGCCTGTCCAGACGTCTCATAGGCCGTCAGGGGCTCTAAAGCGCACGTTACCTCAGATGGCAGATACAGACGCCGACACGGATACTGACTCCAGTATCGACGGTGAAGAGACAAATATGACTTCCAGTAGGGCCACATGTTACATGTTTAAGGCAATGAAAAATGTTTTACACATTTCTGATAATACGAGTACCACCAATAGGGGTATTATGTTCGGTGAGGAAAAACTACCTGTAGTTTTCCTGAATCTGAGAAATTAAATGAGGTGTGTGATGAAGCTTGGGTTTCCCCCGATAAAAAAACTGATAATTTCTAAAAAGTTATTGGCATTATATCCTTTCCCGCCAGAGGTTAGGGTGCGTTGGGAAACACCTCCTAGAGTGGATAAAGCGCTCACATGCTTGTCAAAACAAGGGCTCTACCCTCTCCCGAGATGGCCGCCCTTAAGGATCCTGCTGATAGAAAGCAGGAGGGTATCCTAAAATGTATTTACACACATACTGGTGTTATACTGCGACCAGCAATCGCCTCAGCCTGGATGTGCAGTGCTGGGTTGGCGTGGTCGGATTCCCTGACTGAAAATATTGATACCCTAGATAGGGACAGTATATTATTGCCTATAGAGCATTTAAAAGATGCATTTCTATATATGTGTGATGCACAGCGGGATATTTGCCGACTGGCATCAAGAGTAAGTGCGCTGTCCATTTCTGCCAGAAGAGGGTTATGGACACGACAGTGGTCAGGTGATGCGGATTCCAAATGGCATATGGAAGTATTGCCTTATAAAGGGGAGGAGTTATTTGGGGTCGGTCTTTCAGACCTGGTGGCCACGGCAACAGCTGGGAAATCCACGTTTTTACCCCAGGTCGCCTCTCAACATAAGAAGACGCCGTATTATCAGGCGCAGTCCTTTCGTTCCCATAAGGGCAAGTGGGCAAAAGGTTCCTCATTTCTGCCCCGTGACAGAGGGAGAGGAAAAAGGCTGCAGAAATCAGCCAGTTCCCAGGAACAGAAGCCCTCTCCCGCCTCTGCCAAGCCCTCAGCATGACGCTGGGGCTTTACAAGCAGACAGGGAGGCAGTTTTGGAAGCCATTCACAAGCTGTATTCCCAGCAGGTGATAATCAAGGTACCCCTCCTGCAACAGGGAAAGGGGTATTATTCCACACTGTTGTGGTACCGAAGCCGGATGGCTCGGTGAGACCGATTTTAAATCTAAAATCTTTGAACACTTACATACAAAGGTTCAAATTCAAGAGAAGGGGACTACATGGTGTCTCTGGACATCAAGGATGCTTACCTTCATGTCCCAATTTACCCTTCTCACCAAGGGTACCTCAGGTTTGTGGTACAGAACTGTCACTATCAGTTTCAGACGCTGCCGTTTGGATGGTCCGCGGCACCCCGGGTCTTTACCAAGGTAATGGCCGAAATGATGATACTCCTTCGAAGGAAGGGAGTTTTAGTTATCCCTTACTTGGACGATCTCCTGATAAGGGTAAGATCCAGGGAACAGTTGGAGGTCGGTGTAGCACTATCTCAGGTAGTGTTGCGACAGCACGGTTGGATTCTCAATATTCCAAAATCGCAGCTGGTTCCGACGACTCGTCTTCTGTTCCTAGGGATGATTCTGGACACAGTTCAGAAACAGGTGTTTCTCCCGGAGGAGGAAGCCAGGGAGTTATCCGAGCTAGTCAGGAACCTCCTAAAACCGAGCCAAGTCTCAGTGCATCAATGCACAAGGGTTCTGGGGAAAATGGTGGCTTCCTACGAAGCAAAGCCATTCGGCAGATTCCACGCAAGAACTTTCCAGTGGGACCTGCTGGACAAATGGTCCGGGTCGCATCTTAAGATGCATCAGCGGATAACCCGGTCACCAAGGACAAGGGTGTCCCTCCTGTGGTGGTTGCAGAGTGCTCATCTTCTAGAGGGCCGCAGATTCGGCATTCAGGACTTGGTCCTGGTGACCACGGAGGCCAGCCTGCGAGGCTGGGGAGCAGTCACACAGGGAAGAAATTTCCAGAGCTTATGGTCAAGCCTGGAGACATCACTTCACATAAATATCCTGGAGCTAAGGGCCATTTACAATGCTCTAAGCTTAGCAAGACCTCTGCTTCAAGGTCAGCCGGTGTTGATCCAGTCGGACAACATCACGGCAGTCACCCACGTAAACAGACAGGGTGGCACAAGAAGCAGTCAATGGCAGAAGCTGCAGGGATTCTTCGCTGGGCGGAAAATCATGTGATAGCACTGTCAGCAGTATTCATTCTGGGAGTGGACAACTGGGAAGCAGACTTCCTCAGCAGACACGACCTCCACCCGGGAGAGTGGGACTTCACCCAGAAGTCTTCCACATGATTATAAACCGTTGGGAAAAACCAAAGGTGGACATGATGGCGTCCCGTCTCAACAAAACACTCGACAGGTATTGCGCCAGGTCAAGGGACCCTCAGGCAATAGCTGTAGACGCTCTGGTAACACCGTGGGTGTACCAGTCAGTGTATGTGTTCCCTCCTCTGCCTCTCATACCCAAGGTACTGAGAATTATAAGATGGAGAGGAGTAAGCACTATATTCGTGGCTCCGGATTGGCCAAGAAGGACTTGGTACCCGGAACTTCAAGAGATGCTCACGGAGGATCCGTGGCCTCTACCTCTAAGAAGGGACCTGCTCCAGCAAGGACCCTGTCTGTTCTAAGACTTACCGCGGCTGCGTTTGACGGCATGGCGGTTGAACGCCGGATCCTGAAGGAAAAAGGCATTCCGGATGAAGTCATCCCTATCCTGATCAAAGACAGGAAGGATGTAACCGCAAAACATTATCACCGTATTTGGCGTAAATATGTTGCGTGGTGCGAGGCCAGGAAGGCCCCTACAGAGGAATTTCAACTGGGTCGTTTCCTGCATTTCCTGCAAACAGGACTGTCTATGGGCCTAAAATTAGGGTCCATTAAGGTTCAAATTTCGGCCCTGTCGATTTTCTTCCAGAAAGAACTGGCTTCAGTTCCTGAGGTTCAGACGTTTGTCAAAGGGGTACTGCATATACAGCCTCCTTTTGTGCCTCCAGTGGCACCTTGGGATCTCAATGTAGTTTTGGGATTCCTAAAATCACATTGGTTTGAACCACTCACCACTGTGGACTTAGAATATCTCACATGGAAAGTGGTAATGCTGTTGGCCCTGGCTTCAGCCAGGCGTGTCTCAGAATTGGCGGCTTTGTCATATAAAAGCCCTTACCTAATTTTTCATACGGACAGGGCAGAATTGAGGACTCGTCCTCAATTTCTCCCTAAGGTGGTTTCAGCGTTTCACTTGAACCAGCCTATTGTGGTACCTGCGGCTACTAGGGACTTGGAGGACTCCAAGTTGCTGGACGTAGTCAGGGCCCTGAAAATATGTTTCCAGGACGGCTGGAGTCAGAAAATCTGACTCGCTGTTTATCCTGTATGCACCCAACAAGCTGGGTGCTCCTGCTTCTAAGCAGACTATTGCTTGTTGGATTTGTAGTACAATTCAGCTTGCACATTCTGTGGCAGGCCTGCCACAGCCAAAATCTGTAAAAGCCCATTCCACACGGAAAGTGGGCTCATCTTGGGCGGCTGCCCGAGGGGTCTCGGCTTTACAACTTTGCCGAGCAGCTACTTGGTCAGGGGCAAACACGTTTGCTAAATTCTACAAATTTGATACCCTGGCTGAGGAGGACCTGGAGTTCTCTCATTCGGTGCTGCAGAGTCATCCGCACTCTCCCGCCCGTTTGGGAGCTTTGGTATAATCCCCATGGTCCTTACGGAGTTCCCAGCATCCACTAGGACGTCAGAGAAAATAAGAATTTACTTACCGATAATTCTATTTCTCATAGTCCGTAGTGGATGCTGGGCGCCCATCCCAAGTGCGGATTGTCTGCAATACTTGTACATAGTTATTGTTACAAAAATCGGGTTATTGTGGTTGTGAGCAGTCTTTCCAGAGGCTCCTCTGTTATCATGCTGTTAACTGGGTTCAGATCACAGGTTGTACGGTGTGATTGGTGTGGCTGGTATGAGTCTTACCCGGGATTCATAAATCCTTCCTTATTGTGTACGCTCGTCCGGGCACAGTATCCTAGCTGAGGCTTGGAGGAGGGTCATAGGGGGAGGAGCCAGTGCACACCAGGTAGTCCTAAAGCTTTACTTTTGTGCCCAGTCTCCTGCGGAGCCGCTATTCCCCATGGTCCTTACGGAGTTCCCAGCATCCACTACGGACTATGAGAAATAGAATTATCGGTAAGTAAATTCTTATTATTTGCCCCATAAAGCTCTTTCAGTATCCATTGATATGAACCCCTGATGAAGTCCTTCGGGACGAACCGCGTTGGGCTTGCCTTTAGTATGAGAACATCAGGCATCTTTTAAGAAATACCATTGGATGAAATAATGAAGATTCGTGTATTTTACAAAACTGAAGTCTACATTTTAATTGTATTTTCCGCTGTATATAAATGCAATTTTATTTACTGTAATGTGTGAATAAATCTAAAGTTTTTCTTAAACTGTTGTCAAAATTTGGAAGAGATTTCCTGATATAAAGCAATTATCTGCCTAGCTCCCTTAAGACACATTCTGTTCCTTCATACATATATATATATATATATATATATATATATATATATATATATATATATATATATATATATATATATATATATATATATATTACACTGCTCAAAAAAATTAAGGCAACACTAAAATAACACATCCTAGATCTGAATGAATGAAATATTCTTATTAAATACTTTGTTCTTTACATAGATGAATGTGCTGACAACAAAATCACACACAAATTATCAATGGAACTCAAATTTATTAACCCATAGAGGTCTGGATTTGGAGTCACATTCAAAATTAAAGTGGAAAAACACACTACAGGTTGATCCAACTTTGATGTAATGTCCTTAAAACAAGTCAAAATGAGGCTCAGTAGTGTGTGTGGCCTCCATGTGCCTGTATGACCTCCGTACAACGCCTGGGCATGCTCCTGATGAGGTGGCAGATGGTCTCCTGAGGGTTCTCCTCCCAGACCTGGACTAAAGCATCCACCAACTCCTGGACAGTCTGTGGTGCAACATGGCGTTGGTTGATGGAGCGAGACATGATGTCCCAGATGTGCTCAATTGGATTCAGATCTGGGGAACGGGTGGGCCAGTCCATAGCATCAATGCCTTCGTCTTGCAGGAAGTGCTGACACACTCCAGCCACATGAGGTCTAGCATTGTCTTGCATTAGGAGGAACCCAGGGCCAACCGCACCAGCATATGGTCTCACAGGGGGTCTGAGGATCTCATCTCGGTACCTAATGGCAGTCAGGCTACCTCTGGCGAGCACATGGAGGGATGTGCGGCCCCCCCAAAGAAATGCCACCCCACACCATTCCTAACCCACTGCCAAACTGTTCATGCTGGAGGATGTTGCAGGCAGCAGAACGTTCTCCTTGGCATCTCCAGACTCTGTCACATGTGCTCAGTGAGAACCTGCTTTCATCTGTGAAGAGCACAGGGCGCCAGTGGCGAATTTGCCAGTCTTGGTGTTCTCTGGCAAATGCCAAACGTCCGGCACGGTGTTGGGCTGTAAGCACAATCCCCACCTGTGGACGTCGGGCCCTCATACAACCCTCATGGAGTCTGTTTCTGATCGTTTGAGTAGACACATGCACATTTGTGGCTTGCTGGATGTCATTTTGCAGGACTCTGGCAGTGGTCCTCCTGTTCCTCCTTGCACAAAGGTGGAGGTAGCGGTCCTGCTGCTGGGTTGTTGCCCTCCTACGGCCTCCTCCCCGTCTCCTGATGTACTGGCCTGTCTCCTGGTAGCGCCTCCATTCTCTGGACACTACGCTGACAGACACAGCAAACCTTGCCACAGCTCGCATTGATGTGCCATCCTGGATGAGCTGCACTACCTGAGCCACTTGTGTGGGTTGTAGACTCCGTCTCATGCTACCACTAGAGTGAAAGCACCGCCAGCTTTCAAAAGTGACCAAAACATCAGCCAGAAAGCATAGGAGCTGAGAAGTGGTCTGTGGTCACCACCTGTAGAACAACTCCTTTATTGAGGGTGTCTTGCTAATTGCCTATAATTTCCACCTGTTGTCTATTCCATTTGCACAACAGCATGTGAAATTGTCAATCAGTGTTGTTTCCTAAGTGGACAGTTTGATTTCACAGAAGTGTGATTGATTTGGAGTTGCATTGTGTTGTTTTAAGTGTTCCCTTTATTTTTTTGAGCAGTGTATATGTGTGTGTGTGTGTGTATGTGTGTGTGTGTGTATATATATATATATATATGTATGTATATATTTTTTTTTTTTTTTTTGCACACACACGTCAAAGTGGGGGTATGTAAAAGAGAGGGGGCGTGTCCAGTGTAGTAGAACCTCTTATACTATCTAGTACTGGTGCCCCTTTCACATTATAGCACATGGTACGAGCTGAAATTCACATTATAGCACACAGTACGAGCTGAAATTCATAGTAGCACACTGATGCTGCTTTCACATCGCAAACCCTGCTTTTTAAAACGTTTCTTAAAACGGGTCTGAGCAGTTAAACCCCCATTCACATCGCATGTTGTAACCGGTATATTACCATTTCATTACCGTTTTGGTACCTTTCACACTGAACCCGTTTCACCCATAGAAAACAGTGGTTGTCATTGTAAATGGACGTTTCTGGCCCACACATTATTAATAATTATTAATGAATTATTAATAATTTGGCTAGTCGTACGATGGAACCCAGCAGCTTCAAGCATCTTTACCATGTTTTTGTAGATTACTGCATCCTTCACTGTCCGTGATTTGTCTACATATTTCATCATCCCCTCTGATCCTAAGCAGCTCCCTAACCTCCTCATCACTCCAATTTACCATTTTAAAATGTATTCTGTATAATAAAACGCTTCTTCACTCTCATGTGTTTCCTCCAGTTTATTTCCTACTTCTGCCTGGTGACATCATGCATGGAGACAGCGTATCACCTTCTGTGGTTTGGAAATACCGTTTCTGAGCCTTTCACACTGCACAATGAAACGGGTCTGAACCGTGTAGGTCCCTGCTTTTTAACCGTTTTAAAATACCAGTAATCTGTAACCAGTAAATTCAAAGTGGCCCTTTCACACCGCAGCTAGAACCGTTTTGGAAGGCTTAAAAATCAGCAATTTACCGGGTTAAAGCTGCGGTGTGAAAGGGGTGTGAATGAGACAAAATTCACATTGTAGCACACTGAACGAGCCGAAATTGTGACAGCAGGGAGAGAGAGAGTGACGACATTGACAGCTTGGAGAGAGAGAGTGACAGTAGGGACAGGGACGGTAACGACAGGGAGAGAGGTGACAGCAGGGGAACATTACCTCATTTTGTTGCGGCTGTGAGCTAGTACAGCGCTCTACACAGCCGCCGGCTGCTGCGCAGGGACTGGAGCAACGTGCAGCAGGATGGCCACTTCCCTCGTCTCCTGCTGCACTTTAATGTCCTCATTTCCGGGTCAGTGGAAGAAGTGGCGGTATACCATACTGCCGTATACCGCCCCACTTCAACCACTGTGTGTGTGTGTAATAAAATTAAATAAATATATATATATATATATATATATATATATATATATATATATATATATATATATATATATATATATATATATATATATATCCGAAAAAAGATACAGGCACTCACCACTTCCTTGATGATGAAAACTTTATTGGTGTGTCTCACATAGAGACAGTTAACAGCATGTCAGCAAAAGGTGTCGACGTTTCGGCTCCATCTGAGCCTTTTTCAAGACTAACAAGATTACAGCAGGTTCTCACCCAGCAGCCCATGACACACAATGAAGCCTGGAGCACTTTTATAGCAGAGGCATATCACAAACCCCGCCCATCAATCATCCAACAGGAAATAACACTGGTATTCAAGTGTTTAACATGTGTAATCAAGGATACATGTGCAGCCAATCGAATGTCCTATAACATCAACTAATTACACAACATGTGAACACAATCACAACCATTTAAAACCAAAAGAACAACCGATAGCGGCTGATAGTCGCGTTACCGGAAGTGTTGTGCGTTCCATTGCCAGTGGAACGCACACGTCTATCCGGCGGAAGTGGATTTAGCAGACGTGACGTGCGCTTCACTGTGTATGTGGCCGGAGATGTAAATGGCAAAGGACGGCTGTACGTCGTTACTAAGCAACCCGACTAACGCCAGTATAAATGATCACATGACCGACCAAAACACATAAGTGAATATGTATTAATATAGTCCTAACAAGTATGTAATAAGGCGCGCAAGCACGGGAATAATTCATAGATGTATTAAACATAGGGCAAGGGCTCCATATTGGTCCTGAGTGCGGAACAAGCATTAACCACATTAAACATCTTCTTAGTTTGATTCCAATAATTATTGCATAATGGTTCATGTTTACTGTTGTCAAAAACTTCATTCCTAAGATAAAAGCTTATTAACCGCGTATCACTGACCAAAAGAACCACACATTCTCGCCTTTATACATATATATAGAATAATTCATAATAACTTATACAGCTTAGCTGAGAAATGTGTAATAGAAGTTTAAAACACATAATATGGATATAAATGGAACCCAGGACTTAATGGAGACCGTAATGGGTGTGTGATATTGCCTCTGCCACTAGGTGAACCAGAGTGATCACCAACACAAAAGACAAGAAAATCACAAACAAGACAACACACATAATTGTGAACATACATTATGAAAAGTACGGATATTAAAAAAGTCTAGTCATAGCCCTATCCAAGAAAAATATTGAATGGATTTGCCTCATTTAGGCCCCGTGGTGTCAGAGTGTCCAGCTCATATATCCATTTAGCCTCTCGTTGTCGTAACTGCCTCTCCCAGTCACCCCCACGTGGAGGTTTTGGTACATGATCAATCAGCATGCACTTCAAACTGGAAATTGAGTGCCCCCTACTTGCAAAATGTTGTGCTACAGGTTTGTCGGACACCTTTGAGACCAACGCAGCTCGAATTGATGTGCGATGGTTAGCCATTCTGTCACGGAAGTTTCTAGTTGTCATGCCAACATAATAGTACCCACAGGGACAGATGATGATATAGATTACATGGTCCATGGTACAATGTAATCGGTGACAAATTTTGATTTGTTGACCACTATGTGGGTGTGCAAAACTTGCACCAGTCATCATCGACCGGCACGTGGTACAATTAGGGCATCGGTAGCAACCCTTCTTGGTATCTGAAAGCCAGGTCTTAATGGTGGCAGATGGTTGCAAAGTAGGACGCATTAGCATCTGTCGTAAATTCTTACCACGTCTGTAGGCACAGAGAGGTGGTTGATGGCCTAACCCTTTGAAGACTGGGTCAGTGGCAATAATTGGCCAGTGTTTGTGTAAAACATGTTCAGAATGTGATGAAGCAACATCAAATGTGGTCGTGAAGATCATTCTATTGGCTATTCGCTTGGCACGATGACTGTGGCTAGAGTGGGAGTGCCTGTATCTTGCTTTGAGCAAACATCTTTCAACAGTTCTCCTCGAATAGCCGTGTTCGTAAAACCTTTCAGCCATCGCCTTAATCTGTGTCTCAGTGTCCTCATTCAAGGTGTTATTTCGGAGCACACGCATAAATTGAGAGATGGGAAGACTCTCTTTCAGATGAGCAGGGTGGTGACTGGAGGCATGAAGCAGCGTGTTTCTATCAGTCTCTTTTCTATAGAGAGTTGAGGCAAGTTTACCGTTGTGTCGAAAAAGAGACACATCCAAAAAATTCACTCTATCACGATTGATGTGATATGTGAAGCGGATAGGGCCATGCATGAAGCTTTGATCACAGGTCCACACGATGGTCCACCGTCTAAATTTTTGTTGGAGCTTGATAGCTTGGTATTAAACAAAAATCATTTTGCCTATGGCAAGGATTTCTTTATGCAGTGCAGTGGCACTGCGATGGGGTCAAATTTGGCCCCATCGTATGCCAACCTGTACATGCATAAGTACGAATCCAATAACATCATACCGAGATTTGGATCCAAATGTTTATTTTTTGTTCGTTATATTGACGATGTCTTTGTCATTTGGCTAGGGACCGACACAGAGTTCTATGAGATGATTGATTATTTACATAGTCTACATAGCCCTATCCGCTTCACATATCACATCAATCGTGATAGAGTGAATTTTTTGGATGTGTCTTTTTCGACACAACGGTAAACTTGCCTCAACTCTCTCTAGAAAAGAGACTGATAGAAACACGCTGCTTCATGCCTCCAGTCACCACCCTGCTCATCTGAAAGAGAGTCTTCCCATCTCTCAATTTATGCGTGTGCTCCGAAATAACACCTTGAATGAGGACACTGAGACACAGATTAAGGCGATGGCTGAAAGGTTTTACGAACGCGGCTATTTGAGGAGAACTGTTGAAAGATGTTTGCTCAAAGCAAGATACAGGCACTCCCACTCTAGCCACAGTCATCGTGCCAAGCGAATAGCCAATAGAATGATCTTCACGACCACGTTTGATGTTGCTTCATCACATTCTGAACATGTTTTACACAAACACTGGCCAATTATTGCCACTGACCCAGTCTTCAAAGGGTTAGGCCATCAACCACCTCTCTGTGCCTACAGACGTGGTAAGAATTTACGACAGATGCTAATGCGTCCTACTTTGCAACCATCTGCCACCATTAAGACCTGGCTTTCAGATACCAAGAAGGGTTGCTACCGGTGCCCTAATTGTACCACGTGCCGGTCGATGATGACTGGTGCAAGTTTTGCACACCCACATAGTGGTCAACAAATAAAAATTCGTCATCAATAACATTGGACCATGTAATCTATATCATCATCTGTCCCTGTGGGTACTATTATGTTGGCATGACAACTAGAAACTTCCGTGACAGAATGGCTAACCATCGCACATCAATTCGAGCTGCGTTGGTCTCAAAGGTGTCCGACAAACCTGTAGCACAACATTTTGCAAGTAGGGGGCACTCAATTTCCAGTTTGAAGTGCATGCTGATTGATCATGTACCAAAACCTCCACGTGGGGGTGACTGGGAGAGGCAGTTACGACAACGAGAGGCTAAATGGATATATGAGCTGGACACTCTGACACCACGGGGCCTAAATGAGGCAAATCCATTCAATATTTTTCTTGGATAGGGCTATGACTAGACTTTTTTAATATCCGTACTTTTCATAATGTATGTTCACAATTATGTGTGTTGTCTTGTTTGTGATTTTCTTGTCTTTTGTGTTGGTGATCACTCTGGTTCACCTAGTGGCAGAGGCAATATCACACACCCATTACGGTCTCCATTAAGTCCTGGGTTCCATTTATATCCATATTATGTGTTTTAAACTTCTATTACACATTTCTCAGCTAAGCTGTATAAGTTATTATGAATTATTCTATATATATATGTATAAAGGCGAGAATGTGTGTGGTTCTTTTGGTCAGTGATAGGCGGTTAATAAGCTTTTATCTTAGGAATGAAGTTTTTGACAACAGTAAACATGAACCATTATGCAATAATTATTGGAATCAAACTAAGAAGATGTTTATTGTGGTTAATGCTTGTTCCGCACTCAGGACCAATATGGAGCCCTTGCCCTATGTTTAATACATCTATGAATTATTCCCGTGCTTGCGCGCCTTATTACATACTTTTTAGGACTATATTAATACATATTCACTTATGTGTTTTGGTCGGTCATGTGATCATTTATACTGGCGTTAGTCGGGTTGCTTAGTAACGACGTACAGCCGTCCTTTGCCATTTACATCTCCGGCCACATACACAGTGAAGCGCACGTCACGTCTGCTAAATCCACTTCCGCCGGATAGACGTGTGCGTTCCACTGGCAATGGAACGCACAACACTTCCGGTAACGCGACTATCAGCCGCTATCGGTTGTTCTTTTGGTTTTAAATGGTTGTGATTGTGTTCACATGTTGTGTAATTAGTTGATGTTATAGGACATTCGATTGGCTGCACATGTATCCTTGATTACACATGTTAAACACTTGAATACCAGTGTTATTTCCTGTTGGATGATTGATGGGCGGGGTTTGTGATATGCCTCTGCTATAAAAGTGCTCCAGGGTTCATTGTGTGTCATGGGCTGCTGGGTGAGAACCTGCTGTAATCTTGTTAGTCTTGAAAAAGGCTCAGATGGAGCCGAAACGTCGACACCTTTTGCTGACATGCTGTTAACTGTCTCTATGTGAGACACACCAATAAAGTTTTCATCATCAAGGAAGTGGTGAGTGCCTGTATCTTTTTTCGGATATATTTTTGGATTTCTTGTGAATCTCTTATGGAGCACCGCCCAGGTTGCAAATTGGAGCAGTGAGTGTGGACTTTCTGTATGTATGTATGTATGTATGTATGTATGTATATATATATTTCTCTATCGTCCTTGTGGATGCTGGGGTTCCTGAAAGGACCATGGGGAATAGCGGCTCCGCAGGAGACAGGGCACAAAAAGTAAAGCTTTCCGATCAGGTGGTGTGCACTGGCTCCTCCCCCTATGACCCTCCTCCAGACTCCAGTTAGATTTTTGTGCCCGGCCGAGAAGGGTGCAATCTAGGTGGCTCTCCTAAAGAGCTGCTTAGAGAAAGTTTAGCTTAGGTTTTTTATTTTACAGTGAGTCCTGCTGGCAACAGGATCACTGCAACGAGGGACTTAGGGGAGAAGGAGTGAACTCACCTGCGTGCAGGATGGATTGGCTTCTTGGCTACTGGACATCAGCTCCAGAGGGACGATCACAGGTACAGCCTGGATGGTCACCGGAGCCGCGCCGCCGGCCCCCTTGCAGATGCTGAAGTAAGAAGAGGTCCAGAATCGGCGGCTGAAGACTCCTGCAGTCTTCTAAAGGTAGCGCACAGCACTGCAGCTGTGCGCCATTTTCCTCTCAGCACACTTCACACGGCAGTCACTGAGGGTGCAGGGCGCTGGGAGGGGGGCGCCCTGGGAGGCAAATGAAAACCTTTTTTGGCGAAAAATACCTCACATATAGCCCCCAGAGGCTATATGGAGATATTTAACCCCTGCCAAGATTCACTAAATAGCGGGAGACGAGCCCGCCGAAAAAGGGGCGGGGCCTATCTCCTCAGCACACAGCGCCATTTTCTCTCACAGAAAGCCTGGAGAGAAGGCTCCCAGGCTCTCCCCTGCACTGCACTACAGAAACAGGGTTAAAACAGAGAGGGGGGGCACTGATTTTGGCGATATTGAAATATATATAAAGATGCTATAAGGGAAAACACTTATATAAGGTTGTCCCTATATAATTATAGCGTTTTGGTGTGTGCTGGCAAACTCTCCCTCTGTCTCCCCAAAGGGCTAGTGTGGGTCCTGTCCTCTGTCAGAGCATTCCCGGTGTGTGTGCTGTGTGTCGGTACGTGTGTGTCGACATGTATGAGGACGATGTTGGTGAGGAGGCGGAGAAATTGCCTGTAATGGTGATGTCACTCTCTAGGGAGTCGACACCGGAATGGATGGCTTATTTAGGGAATTACGTGAGAATGTCAACACGCTGCAAGGTCGGTTGACGACGTGAGACGGCCGACAAACTATTAGTACCGGTCCAGGCGTCTCAGAAACACCGTCAGGGGCGTTAAAAACGCCCATTTACCTCAGTCGGTCGACACAGACACAGACACGGACACTGAATCCAGGGTCGACGGTGAATAAACAAACGTATTTCTCATTAGGGCCACACGTTAAGGGCAATGAAGGAGGTGTTGCATATTTCTGATACTACAAGTACCACAAAAAAGGGTATTATGTGGGAGTGAAAAAACTACCTGTAGTTTTTCCTGAATCAGATAAAATAAAATGAAGTGTGTGATGATGCGTGGGGTTACCCCGATAGCAAATATTGGCGTTATACCCTTTCCCGCCAGAAATTAGGGCGCGTTGGGAAACACCCCTTAGGGTGATAAGGCGCTCACACGCTTATCAAGTGGCGTTACCGTCTCCAGATACGGCCGCCCTCAAGGAGCCAGCTGATAGGAAGCTGGAAAGATATCCTAAAAAGTATATACACACATACGGTGGTTATACTGCGACCAGCGATCGCCATCAGCCTGGAGATGCAGTGCTGGGTTGGCTTGGTCGGATTCCCTGACTGAAAATATTTTATTCATATAGAGCATTTAATAGGATACATTCTATATATATGTACGTGAGATGCACAGAGGGATATTTGCTCTCTGGCATCAAGATAAGTACGTTGTCCATATCACCCAGAAGATGTCATGGACACGACAGTGGTCAGGTGATACAGATCCCATACGGCACATGGAAGTATTGCCGTATAAAGGGAAGGAGTTAGTTGGGGTCGGTCCATCGGACCTGGGGACCACGGCAACAGCTGGGAAATCCAACCTTTTTACCCCAAGTTACATCTCAGCTGAAAAAGACACCGTCTTTTCAGCCTCAATCCTTCCTTTCCCATGAGGGCATGCAGGCAAAAGGCCAGTCATATCTGCCCAGACATAGAGGTAAGGGAAGTAGACTGCAGCAGGCAGCCCCTTCCCAGGAAAAGAAGCCCTCCACCGCGTCTGCCAAGTCCTCAGCATGACGCTGGGGCCGTGCAAGCGGACTCAAGGTGGGGGGGTAGTCTCAAGAGTCTCAGCGCGCAGTGGGATCACTCGCAGGTTGACCCCTAGATAGTACAAGTATTATCCCAGGGGTACAGATTGGAGAGTCGAGACATCTTCTCCTCGCAGGTTTCTGAAGTCTGCTTTACCAACGGCTCCCTCCGACAGGGAGGCAGCATTGGAAACAATTCACAAGCTGTATATCCAACAGGTGATAATCAAAGTACCCCTCCTACAACAAGGAAAAGGGTATTATTTTTCCACACTATATTGTGGTACTGAAGCCAGACGGCTTGGTGAGACATAGTCTAAACTGAAATCTTTGAACACTTACATAAAAGGTTCAAATCGAGATGGAGTCACTCAGAGCAGTGATAGCGAACCGGAAAAAAGGGGACTATATGGTGTCCCTGGACATCAAGGATTACCTCCATGTCCAAATTTGCCCTTCTCAACAAGGGTACCTCTGGTTCGTGGTACAGAACTGTCAATATCAGTTTCAGACGATGCCGTTTGAATTATCCACGGCACCCCGGGCCTTTTACCAAGGTAATGGCCGAAAAGATGTTTCTTCAAAGAAAAAAGGCATCTAAATTATCCCTTACTTGGACGATATCCTGAAAAGGGCAAGTTCCAGAGAACAGTTGGAGGTCGGAAGAGCACTATCTAAAGTAGTTCTACGACAGCACGACTGGATTCTAAATATTCCAAGAATCGCAGCTGTTTTCCGACGATACGTCTGCTGTTCCTAGGAATGATTCTGGGCATAGTCCAGAAAAAGGTGTTCCTCCGGGAGGAAAAAGCCAAGGAGTTATTCGACCTAGTCAGAAACCTCCTAAAACCAGGCCAAGTATCAGTGCATCAATGCACAGGAGTCCTGGGAAAAATGGTGGCTTCTTACGAAGCGATTCCATTCGGCAGATCTCAGGGGATTTGCTGGACGAATGGTCCGGATCGCATTTTCAGATGCATCAGCGGATAATCCTGTCTCCAAGGACAAGGGTGTCTCTTCTGTGGGGGCTGCAGAGTGCTCATCTTTTAGAGGGCAGCACACTCAGCATTCAGGACTGTGTTCTGGGGACCACGGATACCAGCCTGAGAGGCTGGGGAGTAGTCACACAGGGAAAAAATTTCCAAGGAAGTGTGGTCAAGTCTGGAGACTTCTCTCCACATGAATATACTGGAGCTAAGGGCAATTTACAATGCTCTGAGCCTAGGAAGACTCCTGCTTCAAAGTCAACCGGTGCTGATCCAGTAGGACATCATCATGGCGGTCGCCCACGTTATCAGACGGGGCGACACAAGAAGCAGGAGGGCAATGACAGCAAGGATTCTTCGCTGGGCGGAAAATCATGTGATAACACTGTCAGCAGTGTTCATTCCGGGAGTGGGCAACTGGGAAGATTTCCTCAGCATAAATGAATTCCACCCGGAAAAGTGGAAACTTAATCTGGAAGTTTCCACATGATTGTAAACCGTTGGGAAAGACCAAAGGTGGTTATGATGGCGTCCCACCTGAAGCGCCAGGTCAAGAGACACTCAGGCAATAGCTGGGACGCTCTGGTAACACCGTCGGTGTACCAGTCGGTGTATGTGTTCCATCCTCTGCTTTTCATACCCAATGTATTGAAAATGATAGGAAGGAGAGGAGTAAGAACTATACTCGTGGCTCCGGTTTGGCCAAGAAGGACTTGGTTCCCGGAACTTCAAGAGATACTAAGAAGGGTCTTGATTCGGCAAGAACCGTGTCTGTTCCGGGACTTACCGCAGCTGCGTTGACGCCAAGGCGGGTGAACGCCGGATCCTAAGGGAAAGAGGCATTCCGGAAGAGGTCATCCCTACCCTGGTCAGAGCCAGGAAGGAGGTGACCGCACAACATTATCACCACTTAGGTGAAAATATGTGCCAGGGTGTGAGTCCAGGAAGGCTCCACGGAAGAATTTCAACTAGGTTAATTTCTACATTTCCTGCAAACAGGAGTGTCTATGGGTCTCAAATTGGGTCCATTAAGGTTCAAATTTCGGCCTGTTGATTTTCTTCCAGAAAGAAATTGGCTTCAGTTCCTGAAGTCCAGAAGTTGTTAAGGGAGTACTGCATATACAGCCCCTTTGATGTCTCCAGTGGCACTGGGCGATCTCAACGTAGTTTTGGGATTCCTAAAAAATCACATTGGTTTAAACAACTCAAATCTGTGGATTTGATATATCTCACATGGAAAATGACCATGCTGTTGGTCCTGGCCTCGGCCAGGCGAGTGTCAGAATTGGCGGCTTTATCTCACAAAGCCATATCTGATTGTCCATTCGGACAGAGCAAAGCTGCGGACTCGTCCCCAGTTTCTCCTTAAGGTGGTGTCAGCGTTTCACCTGAACCAGCTTATTGTGGTACCTGCGGCTACTAGGGACTTGGAGGACTCCAAGTTGCTGGATGTTATCAGGGCCCTGAAAATATAGTTTCCAGGTTGGCTGGAGTCAGGAAATCTGACTTGCTGTTTATCCTGTATGCACCCAACAATGCTGGGTGCTTCTGCTTCTAAGCAGTCGATTGCTCGTGGGATTGGTAGCACAATTCAACTTGCACATTCTGTGGCAGGCCTGCCACAGTCTAAATCTGTTAAGGCCCATTCCACAAGGAAGGTGGGCTCATCTTGGGCGGCTGCCCGAGGGGTCTCGGCATTACAACTTTGCCGAGCAGCTACGTGGTCGGGGGAGAACACGTTTGTAAAATTCTACAAATTTGATACCCTGGCAAAAGAGGACCTGGAGTTCTCTCATTCGGTGCTGCAGAGTCATCCGCACTCTCCCGCCCGTTTGGGAGCTTTGGTATAATCCCCATGGTCCTTTCAGGAACCCCAGCATCCACAAGGACGATAGAGAAAATAAGAATTTACTTACCGATAATTCTATTTCTCGGAGTCCGTAGTGGATGCTGGGCGCCCATCCCAAGTGCGGATTATCTGCAATACTTGTACATAGTTATTGCTAACTAAATCGGGTTATTGTTGTTGTGAGCCATCTTTTCAGAGGCTCCGCTGTTATCATACTGTTAACTGGGTTCAGATCACAGGTTGTACAGTGTGATTGGTGTGGCTGGTATGAGTCTTACCCGGGATTCAAAATTCCTCCCTTATTGTGTACGCTCGTCCGGGCACAGTACCTAACTGGAGTCTGGAGGAGGGTCATAGGGGGAGGAGCCAGTGCACACCACCTGATCGGAAAGCTTTACTTTTTGTGCCCTGTCTCCTGCGGAGCCGCTATTCCCCATGGTCCTTTCAGGAACCCCAGCATCCACTACGGACTCCGAGAAATAGAATTATCGGTAAGTAAATTCTTATTATATGTGTGTGTGTGTGTATATCTATCTATATCTATCTATATCTATCTATATCTATCTATCTCTCTCTATCTCTCTCTGTCTCTCTCTGTCTCTCTCTGTCTCTCTCTGTCTCTCTCTGTCTCTCTCTGTCTCTCTCTGTCTCTCTCTGTCTCTCTCTGTCTCTCTCTGTCTCTCTCTCTGTCTCTCTCTCTGTCTCTCTCTCTGTCTCTCTCTCTGTCTCTCTCTCTGTCTCTCTCTCTGTCTCTCTCTCTGTCTCTCTCTCTGTCTCTCTCTCTGTCTCTCTCTCTGTCTCTCTCTCTGTCTCTCTCTCTGTCTCTCTCTCTGTCTCTCTCTCTGTCTCTCTCTCTGTCTCTCTCTCTGTCTCTCTCTCTGTCTCTCTCTCTGTCTCTCTCTCTGTCTCTCTCTCTGTCTCTCTCTCTCTGTCTCTCTCTCTGTCTCTCTCTCTCTGTCTCTCTCTCTCTGTCTCTCTCTCTCTGTCTCTCTCTCTCTGTCTCTCTCTCTCTGTCTCTCTCTCTCTGTCTCTCTCTCTCTGTCTCTCTCTCTCTGTCTCTCTCTCTCTGTCTCTCTCTCTCTGTCTCTCTCTCTCTGTCTCTCTCTCTCTGTCTCTCTGTCTCTGTCTCTCTGTCTCTGTCTCTCTGTCTCTGTCTCTCTGTCTCTGTCTCTCTGTCTCTAAATCTCTATCGCACTCAAAGGTTAAAAAAAATGACACAAGTCGGCTGTTTTTAAGGCAATGTTCCAGCGCCGTTCAGCGCTTTTATCAAGCCAATTACAAAAGTGATTTACACATACCGGTATTTAAGTGCTTCCACCACCATGCACATAAGCTCCGCCCACTTCCGAATCCAGGTCACCCTGCAGACCGGCTCAGGTTGCAGGGCTGTTACCATAGTAACCTAACAAGTCACCACTACTGTGTATTGCAAGAATACAAATAGATATACATAAAATTAAAAAGACAGACAATGATTAAAAACAACATGCTGTATCTGAGAACCACAAATAGTTACATCTAAGCACCAGCATTATCGTTCTATTATTTATTCAATATCTTAAGCTATAACAAAGTTTTATGGCATATTCTCAATAGAAGTAACAACATTCAAGGAGCAACAAATGTATCAAAAAATTTCATATCGTAACTTACACTAGAAGTTATAAATGCTGCATTATAAAGAACACTGCTGGTCACATTCAATTAAAAACCTGTAAACCCAATGTCTCGTTTAAGCCACGAGGAACCAATGTATCTAGACGCATAATCCATTCACATTCACGTTGTAACAATTTTACAGACCTGTCACCCCCTCTAGTAAGCGGCGGCACATGGTCTATAATACGGTATCTCAGGGTAGACAAATTATGTTTCGCCTCAGCGAAATGGCGTGCAACAGGTTGTATGCTCGACCCAGAATTCAAGGCTGCGCGTATGGCAGCACGATGTTGTGCCATACGTTCGCAAAAAGTAACTTCAGTTTTGCCTATATATACCTTCGCACATGGGCATGTAATGGCATAGACAACAAAACGGCTTGTACATGTGAGCCAGTGTCTGATATCAAATTTCTGACCCGTGAATGGATGATGAAAACTCGGGCCCGTCTGAAAAAAGCCACAAGTGGTGCATTTCGGGCACCTGAAACAACCATTTCTAGGTTTGCCCAAAAAGCTCCCATATGCGGGTTTATTCATACCTGATATATCATTACGTACCAAGTAATCCCTGAGATTCTTGCCTCTTTTATAACATACTATTAGTGATTTATTCTGGAGAGCCGGAAAGGTTTTTATCCGATTGGACTATTGGCCATAAAGATTTCGCTTTTTTATTAATGACAGAACTCATATGTGTGTAACGATTACTCCACATATGACGATTGGAACAATTATCCTTTTTCTTGGACACTAATAGTAGATCAGGAGATACTGCCATGGCCTTGGTTTTTGCTTTAATCAAATCATTAATTCCATAGCCTCTCTTTAAAAATTTCTCAAACATGGAATCCAATTTTCTTTCTCCCATCTCTCTATTAGTAGAAATACGTAAAGCTCTTAAATTGTGAATAAGGGAGAGCATGCTTCAAGGGCTCTGGGTGGGCACTGGAGGCTAATAACAGGTTATTTCTATCTGTAGGTTTAGTATACAACGCCGGGCATAGCCTGCCTTCACATTTGGTTAAAGCTACATCAAGAAAATTGACACATTTAGCATCCAATGTATAAGTACATTTTACTGGGCTATCACTGGCATTGTATGTAGCCATAAGCAATGTAAATTCGTCAGCTGTACCTCCCCATATAATCAACAGATCATCTATGTATCTGTAAAATGCTAAGATTTTATCAGAAACACAGACATCAGAAAAGAATACATCCTTTTCAATACGGAACATGTAAGTATTGGCGTACGATGGGGCCACATACATACATACATACATACATACATACATACATACATACATACATACATACTCATCTTGACAGAATGAAAATCGATTTTCTGGATCTAACCCTCTCAAGTACCAATCAACAAATCAGCACCTGCAAGTTCATTAAAGATGTAGACACCAACAGCTACCTACACTATAAAAGCTGCCATGCAAAGAACTGGAAATGCAATATCCCATACTCAGTTTCATCGTATCAAACGCAATTGCAGTAATCCAGAAGAACGGGACAGACAACTTGATTTGTATGCGGGAAGATTTAAAGACAGAGAATATCCAGAAAGCACCATTAAAAAAGCATTGGAGAAAACACGTGGGATAACTGAACCAACTCCTAATAAAAACACAGAGGAGTTCATGAACTTTGTCCCCTTCATTACCACATACAACTGTCAAGAATGAACCATCAGGAACTCCATAAAGAAGCACTGGAATCTCCTCCTACTTGATCCTGTCCTTAAAGACATTATTCCACCTCAACCAAAAATTGTTTTCAGAAAAACCAGAAGTTTAAAAGATATTTTGGCACCAAGTCTTTTCAAAAAAAGAACTACCAGAAAATAGAACCTCAACACCTAAATGTAAAGGCAATTACAAGTGCGGAAATTGTAACATGTGTAGATATGTACACCCCATCAGAAGAGTTTTTTCCAACCACAACAGTACAAAAGAATAAATCATTAAAGATTTTATGAACTGCAACTCTTCTATGGTCATCTATCTTTTGGAGTGTAGTTGCGGCCTGAAATATGTGGGCAAAACTAAACGAGTTCTCAAGATCCGCCTACAGGAACATGTCCGCAACATAAAAAATAGGGTAGAAAACCATGCAGTCTCAAGACATTTCAAGGAGAAACACAATTCAAACCCGGAGGATTTAACGTTCAAGGCTATTGAACTTATAAAACCAGGGGAAAGAGGTGGGGACATACTAAACAGACTCTCCAGACGAGAAATGTACTGGATTTATGAACTTCAAACCATGTCACCTCTTGGATTCAATGAGACATTTGAAATTGCACCCTTCTTATAAAAATTATTGCTCTCTGCCCTATACTCTTGTTTCTGCACTGCGCATCAGTTTATACTGTTTTTAATAAATTCTCACATTATGCATGCCACACAAAGTCACCCCGATATCACGTATTCTCTGCATAAATAGGATTTTCTTAAAGATGCTGTCTTTTCCTATAATTTCCAGTTACAATAAAAGGAAAGGGGAAAGGAGGGGAACTGTTGCACTGGAATTGTTGTCTATCTCGTATAAGTATCTTTTGATAGATGTTGACAGGAAACCCCCAAATCTTAATACTGTATCAAATAGTAGTACAGTTTATGGGGGTGCTACCATAGATCATGTAAGAGCACATAGGGGTATAAGGGAGAAAAAGAAAAAGGATCTGTTTCTGGTGCACTGGATATTATGTTATAATAAAAATTAACTTTTAATTAATTTCTTAAAAATGTGTCGACATGGGGGGGCGTGGCCTGGAGGCTGAGTGAGTAGGCAGCAATTCTTGTGAGCTCTCAGGGATCTGGGAGCTAACTACATAATAACACCCTACTTACGTCCCAAATTAGACCCTGTGCTACTCAGCTGCGGTGCTGGATCAGTGACAGAGCGGGGAAGTGAAGCTGCGGAGTCGGGGAGCCGGTTTTCTGGCTCCCGCGGATTGCGGCCCACTCCCTGCCCAGAAGCCGGGACCTCAATTTTAGGGTTCAGCCGTCGGCTGGGCGGCTGCCTTGCCGGGACGTCTGGAGGAACCGCTTGACCCCTGCTCCCTTGGAGAATCCCCTGCAAACCCACCAGTGCCCCTCATCGGGAGACGGGGGGGATCGAGACCCGGATCGGAGCCGCACGACGAGCTCCGCTACACGAGCGGCGGCCATCTTAGATGCCGGGAACTGGAGAGGAGATCCGGCTGCAGCTAGGAGGAGACGGCTGACGACCCCCCGGGTGAGTGAGACCTACAGACCCGGCTCGGACGAGCGGACGGCGGGCCACTTCTCCCTCCCCGTAAACTTTGGCCGGGCACCCGCCTGGTGCCGCTGCGGGCGCCCTCCCTCCCTCTGACATAGGCCTGGCTGGGGGCCCAGCACGACGACGCTTGCAGCAGGTGCACTCCCTGCAATTAATAAAACCTGCCTGTTCCATCTGGAGTGAGTGCTGCCCTTGGTAGGTGGTGGAGAGTTCCCCCCCCCCTCCCCCCCGCAGATACCCTTATCCACGACGAGCTCTGGGGCACCCCTGCTTTCCGGAGTGGCCTCCCACGGCCGTGGGTGGCTGGCCGGAGGGGCCTGAGGATCAGATTGACCTAACACACCACGACAGGAAAGGGGTCATTAAAAAAGAAGCGACTCCCGTCCCTACCGTTACCATTTCATACCTACCTGGTCGGAATCTTTCCTGGCGAGGGGGATACACCCCCTGACCCTGCTCCTGGGATGGCCAGGAATTCATTGTTTGCAGTGAGGGCGACTAGTTCAATGGCCCTGCCTACGCCGCTCATACCGATGTAAACCAAGAGATTTCTCCCACCTCTGCCACTATCCACGTGATGTCTTGTTAGCTTCTGGAAAAGTGGAGCCTCCTGGTTTCTCCATCCTCAGTGTTTGGATATATTAAGCTATCTTCATCTGGGCTTTACCATGCCCACTAGGCGTGGCAAACCGGCAAAACCTGCATAGCAGCTTTCATTTTTCAAATCATCCCCGAAAATGTCTGGCCCTAAAGCCACCGGGCCCTCTACAGCAGGGGCAGCTCCCCAGACCCCTCCGTCACTGGAGGTGCATCCGTCGGCCACGACCTTGGATAAGGTTGGAGACGGGGAGGCCCTCACGGTGGGCACCATGAAGTTGCTTTTGACCCGTTTTAAAGAGGAAGTGGCAGCTGAGTTCCGTACCACCTTAACGGCATGCCAACAATCTATAGATGATCTGGGTGGCCGTACGGACCACTTGGAAACTAAAATGGAAGAAGTCGTGGGGTCTCATAACAACCTACTGGACTCTCATGATGCATTAGAAGCAGAGGTGAAGCTTTTACGGGACAAGGTCACGGATCTGGAAGATAGATCGCTACGCAGCAATCTTAAACTACGCGGAGTCCCCGAGTCGGTGTCACACAGTAGTTTGCACGATTACGCGGTGACCATCTTTAAGGCCTTGCTGCCTCGGTTTACATCTACAGACCTCATAATTGACCGAATACACCGGCTACCGAAGGCCAGAGCGGCCCCAGGAGATGCACCGAGAGACGTCCTCATGAAGATGCACTACTTTCATGTTAAAGAGGCCTTACTGAAAGCATCCAGACCGACGTCTGATACATCTTCAGCCCTACAAGGACTTCAACTCTTTGGGGATCTATCTGCAGCCACTCTCTACAAACGGCGATCATTTCATCAGATCACTACGGCCCTCAGAAAGGCTGATATCCCATATAGATGGGGTTTCCCCACCAAGCTGCTGATCCACCGGGATGGCTCTACTGTCTCTATCTCTACTGCAGATGAAGGAGAAAAGCTGCTTAAATCATGGAATATCACGGAACCCACGGCGGGCTCCTCCCCCCGACGTCTTCAGCAGGACTGGTCGTCGGTGAAGTGAGGACGCTGGCTCTGTGACGGATACCTTACCGTTATGGTAACAATGTTACGACTCCAGTGACTCTTCAGATAAAGGCTTTATCCCATGCATAAAGGGCCAAAGTCTGTCGAGACGGGGGGCGCTAGGTATAGTGAAAGTAATGTCTCTGTTTTGAAGCATTTCATTGATTCCCTGCTAGGCTCAATTAGTTGCTTTTTTTCTTTTTGGGAAGCTGTGCCTGGCATCCCCCCGGACATGATTGTTTATATTACGATGGCCTGTGGGATTAGTTTTAAAGCTTAGTAAGCTATATGAGCCGCTGGACTAGTTCTAATGTTAAAAGTAATAGTTCTGTTTTTTTTTTATGTTGGAGCACCTGTGCTCCGCCGTATTTGCTCTCCAGGTTCCGTGTGCACAGAAGTGCATGCATCTGTTATTATGTTATCCACATCTGTTATTATGTTATCAAGATGTCCTTATATTCTTCAGTTTAAAGTGAATAAGTATGGCAGCGGGTGGGAGTTATGCCGCTAACCCCTCCTTTAGCCTACACAGTCGCCTTATTATGGCGACTGGATGTGATCTCACGAGAGATCAATTTAGTTTAGTTTTGTCTTGTATCTTATGTTTGTCTTCCCACATGTACTCCTATATGTTTCCCCCTCCCTATCGGGTATACCGGTCTCAGCACAGATATTGGTCATCAGAGATATCAGTCCCTTCTGTAATTGAAAATGGTGAAGATAGTTTCCATTAATGCCAAAGGGCTTAACTCTCCTCAAAAACGTAGAGTAGCCTTGAACTATTTTTATAAGCTAAAGGCACACGTAGTAGCTGTTCAGGAAACCCATTTTCAGAGTCAAAATCCTCCCCTCTTCACTAATTCACGTTACCCCCTTTGCTATACTGCAAATGGCCCCACCAAGAAAGCCGGCGTAGCCCTTCTCATAGCACAACACTGCCCGTTTGTCCTGTCCTCTAAATATGAAGACCCTGACGGGAGATATTTAATTTTAGTAGGTCGACTAGATAATGTGGAGACCACTCTAGTCTCCTGCTACGCCCCTAATACCAAACAAATAAAATTCTTTAGAACCTTTTGTAGAACTCTTCAAGAGCATACGAAAGGTGCCCTGTTGATCCTTGGAGATTTCAACATGGTGCTGGACCCCAATATAGATCGCTCGCGTCCAACCCGAACTTTTCGTAGCAGTCCGACCCAGGATCCCTCAGGCAGATTCGGTCAATTGTTAGCTGAATATTCGCTGTATGATGCATGGAGAGCCAAACACCCTGCAGAACGTGATTATACCTTCTTTTCCCACGTCCATAGTTCGTACTCTAGAATAGACTTGGCGTTAGTTGATAAGTGGACGTTAGCTGCCATTAGCAAGGTGGACATATTACCTATGTCTTGGTCAGATCATTCACCGCTTGTTATGATCTGGGAAGCCGATAAGAGAGAGGTCCCCCATGGCCCCTGGAGATTGGGCCCGTACCTTCTATCCCGCCCTGAGGCCCGCCAGGCCATTCAGCAATCTTTAGACCTATACTTAGCTACTAACTGCCCCAAGGACACAAACGTCTTCAACCATTGGTGTTCTCTGAAAGCAGTGGTTAGAGGCTCGGCAATCCAAATAGCAGCTAGACTTAAACGTGAGTATAAAAGTAGACAGGCCTCGGCCGAACGGGAGGCTGCTCGTCTGGAAACTGCACATAAAAGTGACCCCAATAATAAAGCCCTCTTTAAGGAACTCCTTGCTGCCCGCGACAAAGTGAATGCATTTGCCTTATCGGAGGTACATCGCAACCTGCAGCGACTCAATCAACAATATTATAGGCTTGGTAACAGAGCGGGACGCTTGCTGGCGCGTAAACTAAGGGGACGTAGAGCTAAAGAACGCATACATGCTGTACATACTGCATCGGGAGTTAAAGTAACCGATCCGGGAGAGATAGCCAATGCGTTTGCTGAATACTATTCACAGTTGTACAACCTTAGAGATGATCCCGATACCCCTCAGCCTTCCTTGGTGGACATTGCTGGTTTCTTGGAGGGGCTGTCCCTTCCCACTATTGACCCTCAGACCCTTGAATCCCTTAGTTCGCCCTGGGTGAATGAGGAAGTCGTGGCAGCTATTGAATCCTGCCCAGTAAACAAGGCCCCGGGCCCAGATGGATACCCCGCCAATTTCTATAAAACCTTTAAATCTACTCTCGCCCCGCTTTTAGTGTCAGTTTTCAACGAAGCCTCAGACTCCACATGCTTCCCGAAAGAGATGTTGGAGGCCCGTATAGTTACCATCCCTAAGGCGGGTAAATCTCCTGCGGTGGTCCAGAACTACCGCCCGATAGCACTGTTAAACACGGATCTTAAACTGTTCGCTAAGTTGGTTGCAAATAGGATATCCCCACTCTTACCCAGTCTGATTAACCCTGACCAGGTAGGTTTTGTTCTTGGACGGCAAGCATCTGACAACACACGGAGGGTTATTAATTTGATTGAACGCTGCCAAACCCGAGACGAGCCTCTCTTGCTTCTCTCTTTGGATGCAGAGAAGGCATTTGATAGGCTACACTGGGACTATCTACGGGCCACCCTGGACTGCTTTGGATTTGCAGGTAGGATACTCGACTCCATCCTGGCCCTGTACTCCTCCCCATCGGCCTCGGTGTTCACCAATGGTTGTAATTCATATACATTCAATATCACGAATGGGACCCGCCAAGGTTGCCCCCTTTCGCCCCTCATTTTTGTGCTGGCTATTGAGCCCTTGGCGGAGCGGATCAGGACACTAGACTCCATTGTTGGCCCAGTGGTGGAAGGAACGCACCATAAAATATGTCTTTTTGCTGACGATATCTTAGTATGCCTTAACGACCCTGAATCGTCATTACCGCATTTACACTCTCTCTTAGACTCTTATGCAGCGATCTCCTACTATAAGCTAAATACCACTAAGACCGAGGCCCTCCCTCTGAATATTTCAGATGACGCTCTTAGGCGTCTAAAGACGGCCTACAAATACGCATGGCAACTCAGGTCACTTAAATATCTGGGTGTGCAAATTTCCAGAGGGCGAGATTTAATGGGATGTAACTATGACCCCCTCTTTAGAACATTTGAGCTATTTATTAAAGACTGGATGATGCAGGAGGTTTCATGGGTCGGACGAGTAGCAGCTGCGAAGATGGTACTCTTACCCAAACTGATGTACCTTTTCCGTACCATTCCTAGGACCTTCCCTAAAGATATTTGCAATAGATTTAACCGTTTACTATCAAACTATGTGTGGGGGGGCTCAAAACCGAGGATAGCAAAATCCACCCTAGTTGCGCGGAAGTGTGACGGGGGAGTGGCCTACCCAGATTTAGAGAGATACCACAATGCTTGTTTACTCGCTCAGGCCAGAGACTGGTTCACTCAAGACACCCCTAAACCGTGGGTGGCACTGGAACGGAGTGCCGTCTCCCCCTTCGCACTATCCGACTTGTTTTGGCTGCCTACAGCTTCTATCCCTCCAGAGGGGGTGAGAAACGCGGCGGTTCAGGCAACGTTGTTAGCATGGAAAACCGTACTTAAATCCCTCCCCGCCGGAGCCCTTCCCTCCCCCCAATTGTCTCTCCACACCATAGCCACATTGATCCCAGACCTTCATTTACACCATTGGCGAGACAGGGGCCTTTCCACCTTGAAGGACGTCCTTCGGGACGGTGTGTTAGTCCCATTTTCCTTACTTCAGGAACAATTCCAGGTACCTAAACAAGATTTTCACAGATACCTGCAATTGAGGCATTGGCTTCAAAGTATTTCTCCTAACCGAGTCCCCCATATTGGCCCCCCTAAATTGCTGATGTCACTCCTGTTGCCTGTCGGTAATAAAGGCGGCATCTCCAGATGGTACCAATATCTTGTGACTGAGGCCCGGCGTGGGGTATTCCCCTCACAGACCAAATGGGAAAAAGACCTCCCTGCGGTCTTCACCGAGGATATTTGGAAAATTATTTTTCAATCCTGCTTTAAAATTTCTAAATGTATAAATCATTGTGAAATGTACTACAAATTGGTCCATAGGGTGTACTTTACGCCGGAACGCTTGCACAAGATTTGGCCTGATGTCTCTGCTAGTTGCTGGAGGAACTGTGGGATGGTGGGGGATATCCTTCACATTTTCTGGCTATGCCCAGCAATCCGGTCACTTTGGAGAGATGTGTTTCTTTTTATATCACTTGTCCTGGGGGTATCCCTTACACCTGACCCCCTATTAGCACTATTTCACTACTACCGGGGTGAGATGTCCAACTGCGACAGATATCTCTTAGGTCATATCCTCATAGCAACTAAGGCCGCCATTGCCTCCAAATGGAAGTCGGCGGTCGTTCCCACGCTATCAATGATAGAACAAAAAGTTCACCAACATTATGTGTTTGAAACGTCGGAGGGCGGATTTTCCCCCGGGATTCCCAATATGAGTAGGAAATGGGATAAGTGGTTCCTATATAGAGAGAAATTGGGCCAAAGTAGTTTATCCGGTACAATGATTGCTCTACCTGACCCTTCTGAGCTTAACTCCCCAAACCAAGATGGCCCCTAATTCAATTCAATTCAATACGGGTTTCAGATCTCACCGCTTTCATTATGTTTATATTCTGATTTTATTGTTATTCACAGATGTCCCTGATACCTAACCTTCCTTCCCCTTGTCTTAATTAGTTCTGTTATGTACTTGTCTTCTCCCCCTATTTCTGTTTTATTTCTCATGTACAAATTCAAATGTAACTATAATTTGTACAAAATTTCAATAAAAATCTAATATTAAAAAAAAAAAAAAATGTGTCGACATGGTCTATTTCATGTCCTCTGAGAACTACTGCGAAATATTCTAAAAACATATACTTTTATTGTGACAACATAACGAGACTGTGAACTACACAAAACAATAAACAATGATATTAAAAACTGTGAGCGTCTCTTTCGTATCTGTTCTCCAAATATAATGTCTAAGTACACTCCATGTGGATCTCTATCTATTTCTTATAATTTTTTCTGGGTATTAATACAGCTCATTTATTGTGGTGTATCCCTATAGAGATTTGAAATAAACTGCCTGGCAGATAGACTAGGTACAGCTGTAAATAATACAATCATAACTTTGTAACAATGTCTCTTGTTATTTAGTTTATTTGATTCTTGGCTCACTGCCCAGACATACCTCTCGATGGAATTTGGTTACAGAGCTAAAAATGATACAATCATCAATTTGTAGCAGATTGGAGTATGGTTACAAAGCTATGAATGATACAGTCATGAATTTGTAACAGTGTACCTCTCTTATTATAGATTTTTTTTGGGCCTTGGCTCACTGCCCAGACCTATTCCTTAGATGGAATTAAGTCTTGCAACTGATGTTGCATCTATGCATGCCATGTAGTACTTCTGTAGGAGGTAGTCTGAATATGTAGATCTTTATTATCCTATTCCGTTCAGTCCAATGAATGAGACCAGCAAGCCTTATAGTTAATTGGCTTGAATGATAGTAAGGGAAAAATTAGTAATGACCTCTAAGTGATGATGAGTATAGTTCTATATAATCCGAAACCTTGTTCACTTATAGAATCCAATCATGAAGTAAAAGTACTTCGATATTATAGTATGGATTCAATCCACAGAGTGTCTGTCAATTGTAGTGGCAGGTGTCTTTCACGTATATCTCCACAGTAAAAATACGTGGAACATCTCTCACTTATAGTGTCAGATGTACCAAATGATGGTTATATCAACAAGTCACCTCTCACATATAGTGTCAGGTGTTGTCCGTATATTATTCCACTATACAATCAGTGAATCATCTCTCACCTATAGTATCAGATAAACAATAATTCTACCTCTCACTAAAAGTGTCAGGTATTGCTGTTAATTCAATATAGAATAAATGGGAAATAATATATCACAGACTATTATTCTAACATAACATCCTTTTTTTTTATTTTTTTAAATTCAGAGGGTAATATTTCCCTTATATGTTAGATTTAAATCTTCTGGGTCTCTTACTTGTGGACCATACGTGGACCATCTCTCACTTATAGTGTCAGATGTACCAAATGATGGTTAAATCAACAAGTCATCTCTCGCATATAGTGTCAGGTGTCGTCTGTATATTATTCCACTGTACAATCAGTGAATCATCTCTCACCTATAGTATCAGATGAACAATAATTCTACCTCTCACTTAAAGTGTCAGGTATTGTTGTATTTATAAATAATTCAATACAGAGTAAATAAGAAATCATATATCTCAGACTATTATTCTAACATAACTTGTAGATATCAGAATTAATTATAGGGCTATCATCTAATTGTGTACATAACATGCATATACTTATGGTCTGGACCTCGTATCTATTCTTATAGCAAGTGGCACATTCTGCACGTATCATATGTTTATCTGGCTCCCACTGTATCTATGACCTTTGTAATATATATTTGCCAGTTCCGACAGATGACCGCATATTGAGTCCTTTTGTTACAATATCTGCTCTGCTATCTAGACATGCTGTGCAGTATCGGATATTAATAAGTACACACGGTGCAGGGCGGCCCCTGTACTTGTCGCAATCACCCCTATCTCTCCGGCTGCCGCTGCACCGCTCAATTCCGTGATATGAATTAGGAGGCTGCACAGTCCTACGTATCTGTTTCTCGTGTCTAATTATATAGTACACTCCATAACAATTGAACATCTGTATAGTACTGACTGTGCAGCCTCCTAATTCATATTACGGCATACACTCTGTGGATTGAATCCATACTATAATATCGAAGTACTTTTACTTCATGATTGGATTCTATAAGTGAACAATGTTTCGGATTATATAGAACTACTGTATACTCATCATCACTTAGAGCTCATTACTAATTTTTCCTTCACTATCATTCAAGCCAATTAACTATAAGGCTTGCTGGTCTCTTATTCATTGGACTGAACGGAATAGGATAATAAAGATCTACATATTTAGACTACCTCCTACAGAAGTACTACATGGCATGCATAGATGCAACATCAGTTGCAAGATTTAATTCCATCTAAGGAATAGGTCTGGGCAGTGAGCCAAGGACCAAAAAAATCTATAATAAGAGGCACACTGTTACAAATTCATGACTGTATCATTCATAGCTTTGTAACCATACTCCAATCTGCTACAAATTGATGATTGTATCATTTTTAGCTCTGTAACCAAATTCCATCGAGAGATATGTCTGGGCAGTGAGCCAAGAATCAAATAAACTAAATAACAAGAGACATATTGTTACAAAGTTATGATTCTATTATTTACAGCTGTACCTTGTCTATCTGCCAGGCAGTTTATTTCAAATCTCTATAGGGATACACCACAATAAATGAGCTGTATTAATACCCAGAAAAAATTATAAGAAATAGATAGAGATCCACATGGAGTGTACTTAGACATTATATTTGGAGAACAGATACGAAAGAGACTCTCACAGTTTTTAATATCATTGTTTATTGTTTTGTGTAGTTCAGTCTCGTTATGTTGTCACAATAAAAGTATATGTTTTTAGAATATTTCGCAGTAGTTCTCAGAGGACATGAAATAGACCATGTCGACACATATTTTTAAGAAATTAATTAAAAGTTAATTTTTATTATAACATAATATCCAGTGCACCAGAAACAGATCCTTTTTCTTTTTTTCCCCTTATACCCCTATAATTTCCAGGAAAGAAAACTATTCATGGAACAATAAGACTGAGTACCGTTCTATACAAAAGATCTGCCTTATAATAGCGATTTGTTTTTGCCAACCATCAGTTCAATTTATCATTTTGAAGTGTATACATATATTCATTTAAGAGCCAGAAACTGTTTCCTAGAAAACTTACATATACTGTACATCAAATGTTTGTTTCTTACAAAATCTTTTTGCACATTCACATCAGAATTGCTGAAGGTCATGTTATAATAATATTATAACAATTGAATTATCCATGAGACATATGCTATATGAATTCATGCTTTATTATGAGTAGCAACCATGTTCAGTCTTATAAACTGTTTTAATAGCGAGGAATATGTCCCAGCATTAGTATTCGCTTAAACCACATCCACTAGATGCTGATGCGGTTCAGCCAAGCAGTCACGTGTGCGTTCCACCAGTCCGATGACGCATCACGTGACCAACGGAATGACGTCATCGACCGCCGCGTCATCGTCCCCGTTATTTTTAGCACTACACAGCGCGATCTTGTAAGCCTGAGACCGGGAGCCTCCGGCGGCACCAGCATCCGGTCACAGCATGATGACGTAGCCGTTGCTAGGTTACCGATCGACAAACCTCCCGGTGCGTCCCACTGACGCACTGAAGATAAAAAATAACAATGACAGTGTAAATAAATACAGTGATACGTGATGTATCAAAAAACTCATTAAGAGGAAACAAACTATAGTTTCCAAGAAAGTGCAACAGTGTATTAAAAATCCCGCCCGCCGCGTCTCCCCGTCTCATGTGGTATGTATTGTGTATTTCTCTGACGTCCTAGTGGATGCTGGGACTCCGTCGGGACCGTGGGGAATAGCGGCTCCGCAGGAGACAGGGCACAAAATTTAAAAGTTTGACCACTAGGTGGTGTGTACTGGCTCCTCCCCCTATGACCCTCCTCCAAGCCTCAGTTAGGTTTTTGTGCCCGTCCGAGCAGGGTGCAATCTAGGTGGCTCTCCTAAAGAGCTGCTTAGAAAAAGTTTGTTAGGTTTTTTATTTTCAGTGAGTCCTGCTGGCAACAGGCTCACTGCAACGAGGGACTTAGGGGAGAAGAAGTGAACTCACCTGCGTGCAGGATGGATTTGCTTCTTAGGCTACTGGACACTAGCTCCAGAGGGACGATCACAGGTACAGCCTGGATGGGTCACCGGAGCCGCGCCGCCGACCCCCTTGCAGATGCCGAATAGAGAAGAGGTCCAGAAACCGGCGGCAGAAGACGTCTCAGTCTTCATGAGGTAGCGCACAGCACTGCAGCTGTGCGCCATTGCTCTCCGCACACTTCACACCAGCGGTCACTGAGGGTGCAGGGCGCTGGGGGGGGGGCGCCCTGGGCAGCAATGTAATATACCTATTCTGGCTAAAATATATCACATATAGCCCCTGGGGCTATATGGATGTATTTAACCCCTGCCAGTTTCCAAAAAAACCGGGAGAAGAAGCCCGCCGAAAAGGGGGCGGGGCCTATTCTCCTCAGCACACAGCGCCATTTTCCTGCCCAGCTCCGCTGCGAGGAAGGCTCCCAGGACTCTCCCCTGCACTGCACTACAGAAACAGGGTAAAAACAGAGAGGGGGGGCACTTATTGGCGATATTTATAATATTTGAGCTGCTATAAAGGGAACACACTTATTAAGGTTGTCCCTATATATATTTATAGCGCTTGGGTGTGTGCTGGCAAACTCTCCCTCTGTCTCCCCAAAGGGCTAGTGGGGTCCTGTCTTCTATCAGAGCATTCCCTGTGTGTCTGCTGTGTGTCGGTACGTGTGTGTCGACATGTATGAGGACGATGTTGGCGTGGAGGCGGAGCAATTGCCTGTAATGGTGATGTCACCCCCTAGGGAGTCGACACCAGAATGGATGGCTTTGTTTATGGAATTACGGGATAGTGTCAGCACGCTACAAAAGTCGGTTGACGACATGAGACAGCCGGCAAACCAGTTAGTACCTGTCCAGGCGTCTCAGACACCGTCAGGGGCTGTAAAACGCCCTTTACCTCAGTCGGTCGACACAGACACAGACCCAGACACTGACACTGAATCCAGTGTCGACGGTGAAGAAACAAACGTATTTTCCAGTAGGGCCACACGTTATATGATCACGGCAAAGAAGGAGGCTTTGCATATCTCTGATACTGCAAGTACCACAAAAAGGGGTATTATGTGGGGTGTGAAAAAACTACCGATAGTTTTTCCTGAATCAGAGGAACTGAATGAAGCGTGTGATGAAGCGTGGGTTACCCCAGATAGAAAACTGCTAATTTCAAAGAAGTTATTGGCATTATACCCTTTCCCGCCAGAGGTTAGGGCGCGCTGGGAAACACCTCCTAGGGTGGATAAGGCGCTCACACGCTTATCAAAGCAAGTGGCGTTACCGTCTCCTGATACGGCCGCCCTCAAGGATCCAGCTGATAGGAGGCTGGAGAATACATTAAAAAGTATATACACACATACGGGTGTTATACTGAGACCAGCAATCGCCTCAGCCTGGATGTGCAGTGCTGGCGTGGCTTGGTCGGAGTCACGGTCTGAAAATATTGATACCCTGGATAGGGACAGTATTTTACTGACTATAGAGCAGTTAAAGGATGCATTTCTTTATATGCGAGATGCACAGAGAGATATTTGCACTCTGGCATCAAGAGTAAGTGCGATGTCCATATCTGCCCGAAGAAGTTTATGGACGCGCCAGTGGTCAGGTGATGCGGATTCCAAACGACATATGGAAGTATTGCCGTATAAGGGGGAGGAATTATTTGGAGTCGGTCTATCGGATCTGGTGGCCACGGCAACGGCCGGAAAATCCACCTTTTTACCCCAGGTCACCTCCCAGCAGAAAAAGCCGCAGGCTTTTCAGCCGCAGTCCTTTCGTTCCTATAAGAGCAAACGAGCAAAAGGACATTCCTATTTGCCCCGAGGCAAAGGAAAGGGTAAGAGACTGCAACAAGCAGCTCCTTCCCAGGAGCAGAAGCCCTCCCCGGCTTCTACAAAGGCGTCAGCATGACGCTGGGACCTTACAAGCAGACTCAGGGGCGGTGGGGGGTCGCCTCAAACATTTCAGCGCACAGTGGGCTCACTCGCAGGTGGACCCCTGGATCCTGCAGGTAGTATCTCAGGGTTACAGGTTGGAATTCGAGAAGTCCCCTCCTCGCCGTTTCCTAAAGTCTGCTTTGCCAACGTCTCCCTCCGACAGGGCGACGGTATTGGAGGCCATTCACAAGCTGTATTCTCAGCAGGTGATAGTCAAGGTACCCCTCCTACAACAGGGACAGGGGTATTACTCCACGCTATTTGTGGTACCGAAGCCGGACGGCTCGGTAAGACCGATTCTAAATCTAAAATCTCTGAACCTGTACATACAAAAATTCAAGTTCAAGATGGAGTCACTCAGAGCAGTGATGGCGAATCTGGAAGAAGGGGATTTTATGGTGTCCTTGGACATCAAGGATGCTTACCTTCATGTTCCAATTTGTCCTTCACACCAAGGGTACCTCAGGTTCGTGGTCCAAAACTGTCATTATCCGTTTCAGACGCTGCCGTTTGGATTGTCCACGGCACCCCGGGTCTTTACCAAGGTAATGGCCGAAATGATGATCCTTCTTCAAAGAGAAGGCGTCTTAATTATCCCTTACTTGGACGATCTCCTGATAAGGGCAAGATCCAGAGAACAGCTGGAGGTCGGAGTAGCACTAACCCAAGTAGTGCTCCAACAACACGGGTGGATTCTGAATTTTCCAAAATCCCAACTGATCCCGACGACACGTCTGTTGTTCCTAGGGATGATTCTGGGAGTGTCTCTGCTATGGTGGTTGCAGAGTGCTCATCTGTTAGAGGGCCGCAGATTCGGCATACAGAACTGGGTCCTAGTGACCACGGATGCCAGCCTGAGAGGCTGGGGAGCGGTCACACAGGGAAGAAACTTCCAGGGCGTGTGGTCAAGCCTGGAGACGTCTCTTCACATAAATATACTGGAGCTAAGAGCAATCTACAATGCTCTAAGCCTGGCAAAACCTCTGCTTCAGGGTCAGCCGGTGTTGATTCAGTCGGACAACATCACGGCAGTCGCCCACGTAAACAGCAGAAGTCTTCCACATGATTGTGGTCCATTGGGAAAGACCAATGGTGGACATGATGGCGTCCCGCCTCAACAAAAAACTGGACAGGTATTGCGCCAGGTCAAGAGACTCTCAGGCAATAGCTGTAGACGCTCTGGTAACACCATGGGTGTACCAGTCAGTGTATGTGTTTTCCTCCTCTGCCTCTCATACCAAAAGTACTGAGAATTATACGGCAAAGGGGAGTAAGAACGATACTCGTGGCTCCGGATTGGCCAAGAAGAACTTGGTACCCGGAACTTCAGGAGATGCTCACGGAAGATCCGTGGCCTCTACCTCTAAGACGGGACCTGCTTCAGCAGGGACCGTGTCTATTCCAAGACTTACCGCGGCTGCGTTTGACGGCATGGCGGTTGAACGCCGAATCCTAAGGGAAAAAGGCATTCCGGAAGAGGTCATCCCTACCCTGGTAAAAGCCAGGAAGGAGGTGACTGCACAACATTATCACCGCATTTGGAGAAAATATGTTGCGTGGTGTGAGGCCAGGAAGGCCCCGACGGAGGAATTTCAACTGGGTCGATTCCTACATTTCCTGCAAACAGGATTGTCTATGGGCCTCAAATTAGGGTCCATTAAGGTTCAAATTTCGGCCCTGTCGATTTTCTTCCAGAAAGAATTGGCTTCAGTTCCTGAAGTCCAGACTTTTGTAAAAGGAGTACTACATATACAGCCCCCGGTTGTGCCCCCAGTGGCACCGTGGGATCTCAATGTAGTTTTGGATTTCTCAAATCCCATTGGTTTGAGCCACTCAAATCGGTGGATTTGAAATATCTTACATGGAAAGTAACCATGCTACTGGCCCTGGCTTCAGCCAGGAGAGTGTCAGAATTGGCGGCTTTATCGTATAAAAGCCCATATCTGATTTTCCATTCGGACAGGGCAGAACTGCGGACGCGTCCTCACTTTCTGCCTAAGGTGGTTTCAGCGTTTCACCTGAACCAGCCTATTGTGGTGCCTGCGGCTACTAGCGATTTGGAGGATTCCAAGTTGCTGGACGTTGTCAGAGCATTGAAAATATATATTTCAAGGACGGCTGGAGTCAGAAAATCTGACTCGCTCTTTATACTGTATGCACCCAACAAGCTGGGTGCTCCTGCTTCTAAGCAGACGATTGCTCGTTGGATTTGTAGCACAATTCAACTTGCACATTCTGTGGCAGGCCTGCCACAGCCTAAATCTGTCAAGGCCCATTCCACAAGGAAGGTGGGCTCATCTTGGGCGGCTGCCCGAGGGGTCTCGGCATTACAACTCTGCCGAGCAGCTACGTGGTCAGGGGAGAACACGTTTGTAAAATTCTACAAATTTGATACCCTGGCTAAGGAGGACCTGGAGTTCTCTCATTCGGTGCTGCAGAGTCATCCGCACTCTCCCGCCCGTTTGGGAGCTTTGGTATAATCCCCATGGTCCTGACGGAGTCCCAGCATCCACTAGGACGTCAGAGAAAATAAGATTTTACTTACCGATAAATCTATTTCTCGTAGTCCGTAGTGGATGCTGGGCGCCCATCCCAAGTGCGGATTGTCTGCAATACTTGTACATAGTTATTGTTACAAAAAAATCGGGTTGTTATTGTTGTGAGCCGTCTGTTCAGAGGCTCCTACGTTTGTCATACTGTTAACTGGGTATAGATCACAAGTTGTACGGTGTGATTGGTGTGGCTGGTATGAGTCTTACCCGGGATTCAAAATCCTTCCTTATTGTGTACGCTCGTCCGGGCACAGTATCCTAACTGAGGCTTGGAGGAGGGTCATAGGGGGAGGAGCCAGTACACACCACCTAGTGGTCAAACTTTTAAATTTTGTGCCCTGTCTCCTGCGGAGCCGCTATTCCCCATGGTCCTGACGGAGTCCCAGCATCCACTACGGACTACGAGAAATAGATTTATCGGTAAGTAAAATCTTATTTTAAGGTAAGTGTTTTTCATTACACACTGTTTGCTCACCATGAGTCCTTGAAAAAAACACCCTGCGCGGTGTTGAAACGTCGGACCAGGCATGCTGTGATTTTTTTTCACTTATAAACATCATCATTTGTTTAAGTCCGTGGAGTGCCGCCTGTGTTTGTTCCCTGGGAACGGAGGACCGTCTCCCACTGTTGCAAGCCATACACAGTGTATTCTTGGAAGGAGGGCACCCCGGCCATACATATATTACATGAGTGCCTACTGCAACACACGGATAGATATATATATATATATATATATATATATATATATATATATATATATATATATATATATATATATATATAATATATATATATATATATAATATATATATATTAATAAAAAAAAATTGTAATCACCTTGGAACTCTCTCACTACCCTTTGACAGGAAGTGAGGTCATCACTGACTTGGCCATGTACTAGACCCTCATACTGTAGTGTTCACTTTAGTAGTGAAAAGGGGCAGGGCGCTGGACTCCGGGGGCACATGTGCGCGCGGCAAAGCGGGGGCGTGGCCATGCAAATTAGGGGGTGTGGCCACGCCTACGTCCTTTTAGGGGGCGGTGTGGCCCACAGACGCTACTATAGAGAGCGTCTGTGGTCGGCGACGTCACTGTTGGGGGCGTGCCCAGCACCTCCGTCGGTGCTGGGCTTCCCCCAGCCCTCTCCCAATGCGTGAATGGATGCCGCGCGCATGCGCACGGCATCCATACACGCCGGGAGGGCAGGAAGCGGGCGGCTGTTCTAGCAGGGCGCCGCAAAAGGGGCAGGGCGGGTTTTGCCTGCTAAAAAACGGGCAGGGTGCGGCGCCCTGCTAAAACAGCCTAGAGTGAACACTAATACTGTTCACAGGTATAAATAAGGTTGGAGTTCACTACTGACCCTATCCCCATGATGAAGTCATATTGCTGATGAAACGCGTTGGACCTGCTGCACCTGAGACCTCCTGCACCTGAGACCTCCTTATGGACAGATAAGCTTTTTAACCTAAATTTTCCTGTACGTTTGCATTTTTACCAGTATTGGATTTTTATGGAAAACAGGATGTATCCGATCGCACATACGGACTGATAAGCTCGAATCTTGTTATACTCTGTACGCTTGCACTTTTACCATCTGTTTTTATGTTTTATATGTTGTATTAAAATTTGTGAAAAACCTTTAAATAATCCCTGCTGGTGGATTTTTACCATTGAGGATTTGCTTATCCGTATGAGGTTTTTTAGATACAACTGTATTTTTTGGTGAAATATGCTTTGAAAACTGTACGCGCTATGTTACTTCTGTTATATTTTTTCTTTACACATGTGCATTGGTCATGAGACCGAAGAAAGTGTGTGTACCAGATAAGTGATGTCCATACATTACCACTTGATTCACTTTATATCAATTCTTTAAAACACTAAATAGGCGCCCTTTTCCTTCACTAGTTTCATTTCTCATTGTTTATGTGCCATCCAAGCACATATCGCATTGCTTAAGGTTGCTGCCATCCACTAATTGGAATAGTGTTATCTTTTATGTTTATTCTATTCACTCATTTTTTGAAATCACAGACTCGCATGCACTTTTAGTGCTCACTTGACGTTACCTGTGCGCCCCCGCATCTATCTATCTATCTATATATATATATATATATATATATATATATATATATATATATATATATATATATATATATATATATATATATATATAATATATTTTAGAATGGAGGTGCGGCACTCACGGCTTTCAATAACGGACTAGCAGCGGTCACGTACTTGTAGTAAAGTTTCAGTGCCCCAGCACTGTCGTCAGACTTTATTAAAGGATAAAAGCATAATACACATACCTTTATAGCAAGTGAACTAAAAGTGAAACCACGCTGGACGCCGGGACCGGGACGAAGCACCCGCCCAGAGGCAGCAAATGATGATGACATAATACTGAGCACCAGTAAACGAGTATCATTAAACCCACATCACCATGGTGATACTAAAAACAGGAAGTAAGCGGGAAAAAATACAGCAGCATAGTAAATAAGCATCATAGATATAATACCATAAACGGAGCAATGCAAAATCAATAATATAGGCTGGCATAAGAAATGGCATCATTAAAAATCCATAAATACCAATCAATGAATTATAATGCCTACCTTCTTAACAAAACTAACTCATAAATATAGCAGCATATGGAACCAGACCAAATTAATCACTCCATAGAAACAGGCATATGAGATATCATTAAGACCTTTAGGTGCTAATACACCCAAACGCATAATCCAACGGGTCTCACACTGTAATAGTTTGCGTGATCTATCACCCCCTCTAATAGAGGGAGGGATATGATCGATCATACGATAATGCAAACTATTAAGGGGATGGCGAAGCTCGACAAAATGACGAGCAACAGGTTGATCTGAGCTACCTGTTTCCAGTGCATTCCTAATTACAGAACGATGCGCGGACATCCGTTCTTTAAATTTACGTTCAGTCTTGCCCACGTAGCTAAGGCCACATGGGCAAATGAGCTGGTAGACAACGAAAGTGGAATTGCATGTTAACAAATGATTAATAAAAATCATAATCATCTTTCCTGTATGAGGGTGTGCAAACTTGTTACCCGTCAAAAGAAATTGGCAGGTAACACAAGTACAGCGTATACACCCTGTCTGTTGTGAGGTAGATGGTTTTTTAGCAATATCAGATTTCACAAGGAAATCACGTAAATTGCGACCACGGGAATAACAGGGCATAAGACGAGTGTGACTTAATGGCAAATTATGATCGGACTCAATCATGGGCCAATGTTTTTTAGTGATGTTATTAATTAAAGGGGAAGAAACATTATATCTGTTAACCCAAGGAAGTCTATTGGGGTTGTTAGAACTTCTTGAACTGGATACCAAAAGTGTATTACGGTCAATTTTCAATACTCTAGCCTTGGTGTCTAACAGATCACTAAAAGAATAACCCCTTTGGACAAATTTTGTAATCAGTGTATCAATTTGTTTAGCAGCTACCTCGATGTTAGAATTAATTATGTGCAAACGAATCATTTGCGAGTAAGGCAAACCGCGTATAAGGCTTTTAGGATGGCAACTACTAGCTTGTAAAAGCATGTTGCGGTCAGTTGGTTTCGTGAATGATGTATTAATTTGCCCATCTTTCAGAAAAATCATAACATCAAGAAAAGAAATCTGTTCTCTACTATAGTTATAAGTAAATTTGATGGGGGATAACCCTGCATTATGAATATCAATGATCTCAATAAAATCACCGATATCACCATGCCAGACAATTAGAAGGTCGTCAATAAAGCGTGTAAAAAAACTCCAATCTGCTAGATATTAAAGGATCCGTAAAGAATAAATCTTGCTCAACGGCAAACATTACTGTATTTGCATAAGAGGCTGCGCTAGAGCCTATTGAGCAACCTTTAACCTACAAGAAAAATTGATTATCGTATAGAAAGAAATTTTTTGTTAAAATCAATTCAAGGAATGTCATAAAAAATTCAATGTACAAAGCAGAAAATGACCCACTTTGCACCATGAATTTCCTGACAGCATGAAGACCAAAACAATGCGGAATAGAAGTGTACAAATTGACAACATCAACGCTAATCAGCCAGCAATTGTCAAAACTAATAGAACAATTAGCCAATTTGTTCAACAAAGAAGTAGTGTCCAATAGGAAGGTAGATTCATTTTGAACCAGAGGTTGCAGCACAGAATCTATGTAGGTCGCAACCGGTTGGAACAAAGAGCCCCTAGCTCCAATAATAGGGCGTCCAGGAGGGGGGTCCAATGTTTTGTGTATCTTAGGAAGCGTGTAAAACAAAGGAGTGGTGGGAAATGCTTGAATAAGAATATCCATAAGTTCTTGTGTAATCAGACCTGAATCAACACCTTGCTGGAGAATTTCTCTGAGATCACTCTTAAACTTCTGGGTGGGATCATGATGTAATTTTTGATACACTGAAGAATCAGATAATTGATGTTCGTCTTCAAGGCGGTAATCACACAGATCTTGCAAGACGATTGGCCCGCCCTTGTCCGCAGGACGAATAATGAGGTTATGATTATTGGACAAAGTGTGGAGTGCTTCACGTTCAAGCTTAGTTAGATTGGAATGTGGGTTTTCAAAAGTTCTCATGGATGTAGAAACCTGTTGATCCACCATACGCATGTACGTCTTAATTGATGAATTACTGGAAAGGGGATCAAAGGTTGATGGTGAACGGAACTTAAGCAGTTTTTTAGGCACAGTGCTGTTGTACTCAGAATCTTTATTATTGAAAAATTCTTTAAGTTTAAGTTTCCTTTGAAGATAATTTTTCTCAATGTTCCATTGGAGCTCGTTGAAGGGTACAGTTGGCACAAAAGAAAGCCCTTTGCCAAACCAAATTACATTCAGATTCACTGAGATCATAAGAGGAGAGATTAAATATTAGTTCTTTTTGTGAGGCGGTCTTCCTACACGCCCCCGACCTTTTGTTTTGGCCTCCGCGCCTCGTGAAGTTCCTGCCTTTGGGTTTGCAACTGCTCTTGTAGCTACACCTAAGGGCCACTAGTGTGTCCATTAGCATCAAAGTCACTATTAGAGCTACCAGAATCTTTGGATGTGTCAGTGTCAAACCGAGAAAAGGGTTTTCTATATTTCCTAAAAAAAAGGACGAGAGTCACTTCTAGGGTTGTCACCACTAAGCCATTTATATACAGTGTGTTTCTCATAATCAAGCTCCACTTTAGCCAGCTTATCTTTCTTGAAGCGGATGAGATCACGCTTATATTGACTGACTCTCGCCTATATGCTACTGGTATAATGATGAAGCCGAGGCAACATCATCTGATGTAATTTTTCGGGACCTTTTAAAATTAAAAAAGAATTATTTGCATGGACTGTCACTCAGAGATTATTATAAATCTCAAAAGATTCCACGCGGATTCCGCGTTAGGAACTGTCCCACTATTGGCCGCTATGATCCTGCGTTTTGTAAACGCTGGATAGCTATTCTTAATAAGTGTAGTTTTGATTTACTCCTTTTAGTAATTGAACAATTCACTAAAGAGCTTGAGAAGATAAAACAAAAAATAACAGCCTTTGAAACCATACATCTGCCAGTCTTGTTATCGGATAAAGATAACGACTGGATTAATAAATTGCAAACTCGGGTTTCTCAATATAAGCGTGATCTCATCCGCTTCAAGAAAGAGAAGCTGGCTAAAGTGGAGCTTGATTATGAGAAACACACTGTATATAAATGGCTTAGTGGTGACAACCCTAGAAGTGACTCTCGTCCTTTTTTTAGGAAATATAGAGAACCCCTTTTCTCGGTTTGACACGGACGCATCCAAAGATTCTGGTAGCTCTAATAGTGACTTTGATGCTAATGGACACACTAGTGGCCCTTTAGGTGTAGCTACAAGAGCAGTTGCAAACCCAAAGGCAGGAACTTCACGAGGCGCGGAGGCCAAAACAAAAGGTCGGGGGCGTGTAGGAAGACCGCCTCACAAAAGGAACTAATATTTAATCTCTCCTCTTATGATCTCAGTGAATCTGAATGTAATTTGCTTGGCAAAGTGCTTTCTTTTGTGCCAACTGTGTACCCTTCAACGAGCTCCAATGGAACATTGAGAAAAATTCTCTTCAAAGGAAACTTAAACTTAAAGAATTTTTCAATAATAAAGATTCTGAGTACAACAGCACTGTGCCTAAACAACTGCTTAAGTTCCGTTCACCATCAACCTTTGATCCCCTTTCCAGTAATTCATCAATTAAGACGTACATGCGTATGGTGGATCAACAGGTTTCTACATCCATGAGAACTTTTGAAAACCCACATTCCAATCTAACTAAGCTTGAACGTGAAGCACTCCACACTTTGTCCAATAATCATAACCTCATTATTCGTCCTGCGGACAAGGGCGGGCCAATCGTCTTGCAAGATCTGTGTGATTACCGCCTTGAAGCCGAACGTCAATTATCTGATTCTTCAGTGTATCAAAAATTACATCATGATCCCACCCAGAAGTTTAAGAGTGATCTCAGAGAAATTCTCCAGCAAGGTGTTGATTCAGGTCTGATTACACAAGAACTTATAGATATTCTTATTCCAGCATTTCCCACCACTCCTTTGTTTTACATGCTTCCTAAGATACACAAAAAATTGGACCCCCCTCCTGGACGCCCTATTATTGGAGCTAGGGGCTCTTTGTTCCAACAGGTTGCGACCTACATAGATTCTGTGCAGCAACCTCTGGTTCAAAATGAATCTACCTTCCTATTGGACACTACTTCTTTGTTGAACAAATTGGCTAATTGTTCTATTAGTTTTGACAATTGCTGGCTGATTAGTGTTGATGTCAATTTGTATACTTCTATTCCGCATTGTTTTGGTCTTCATGCTGTCAGGAAATTCATGGTGCAAAGTGGGTCATTTTCTGCTTTGTACATTGAATTTTTTCTGACACTCCTTGAATTGATTTTAACAAAAAATTTCTATACGATAATCAATTTTTCTTGCAGGTTAAAGGTTGCTCAATGGGCTTTAGCGCAGCCCCTTCTTATGCAAATACAGTAATGTTTGCCGTTGAGCAAGATTTATTCTTTACGGATCCTTTAATATCTAGCAGATTGGAGTTTTTTACATGCTTTATTGACGACCTTCTGATTGTCTGGCATGGTGATATCGGTGATTTTATTGAGATCATTGATATTCATAATGCAGGGTTATCCCCCATCAAATTTACTTATAACTATAGTAGAGAACAGATTTCTTTTCTTGATGTTATGATTTTTCTGAAAGATGGGCAAATTAATACATCATTATTCACGAAACCAACCGACCGCAACATGCTTTTACAAGCTAGTAGTTGCCATCCTAAAAGCCTTATACGCGGTTTGCCTTACTCGCAAATGATTCGTTTGCACATAATTAATTCTAACATCGAGGTAGCTGCTAAACAAATTGATACATTGATTACAAAATTTGTCCAAAGGGGTTATTCTTTTAGTGATCTGTTAGACACCAAGGCTAGAGTATTGAAAATTGACCGTAATACACTTTTGGTATCCAGTTCAAGAAGTTCTAACAACCCCAACAGACTTCCTTGGGTTAACAGATATAATGTATCTTCCCCTTTAATTAATAACATCACTAAAAAACATTGGCCCATGATTGAGTCCGATCATAATTTGCCATTAAGTCACACTCGTCTTATGCCCTGTTATTCCCGTGGTCGCAATTTACGTGATTTCCTTGTGAAATCTGATATTGCTAAAAAACCCTCTACCTCACAACAGACAGGGTGTATACGCTGTACTTGTGTTACCTGCCAATTTCTTTTGACGGGTAACAAGTTTGCACACCCTCATACAGGAAAGATGATTTTTATTAATCATTTGTTAACATGCAATTCCACTTTCGTTGTCTATCAGCTCATTTGCCCATGTGGCCTTAGCTACGTGGGCAAGACTGAACGTAAGTTTAAAGAACGGATGTCCGCGCATCGTTCTGTAATTAGGAATGCACTGGAAACAGGTAGCTCAGATCAACCTGTTGCTCGTCATTTTGTCGAGCTTCGCCATCCCTTTAATAGTTTGCATTATCGTATGATCGATCATATCCCTCCCTCTATTAGAGGGGGTGATAGATCACGCAAACTATTACAGTGTGAGACCCGTTGGATTATGCGTTTGGGTGTATTAGCACCTAAAGGTCTTAATGTTTTCTCTGGCTGGGTCCACAGGATAACATTGGGATTTTTGTCGAGCGACAGCGAAATTGGCACCAACACGGTCACAAGCTTTCTGGCCTCCCAGGATGCATTGGGGCCTCCACTATATAGTCCCGCCCACTGACTCAGTCAGATCAGTTTTTTGCTTGGTACGGCAGGAAGCTGCATGGTCACGGCTGCTGTGAAAGCAGCCTTAAGTTTTCATTCATTTATTTTTATAGACTTACTGTTTTGATTTTTGAGCGACTTCTCTTAACAGCGTCTTAAACGCATATTAGAAAGAGTCGCTCCAGCTCCCCACCGGAGTGCTGTCTCGACGGGCGTCTGTGTCGGATGTTCTAGCAGGTCCAGCAGACGTTACCAGGCTGTGGCCGGAGCATGGGGAGACGGTGAGTCTATGGACTTCCTCTTACTAGAGGGGTCAGGACACCGCTACACTGATTTGGTGGAGACTACAAACAGTGTGTTGATGCGCCGAACATCTCGAGTGTGACAGCGCTACGCTCCGGGGATCATAGGCGCCAGGACTAGGTAGAGGCCGCGATCCTGGGAGTTTAAGTCAACAGGGGGTTTTAGACGCTCTCCTGGCCGCCCCTCCTCTGAGTTCATGGCCAGTTCCCGCGTGTCTCTCGTTTCATGAACTGAATGACCTCACTTCCGGCTCAGACGCTACCACGAGGGTACTCGGTCGCAGCTTAGACGCTGCGGTTGTGTACACTGGATATAAACCCGCCCAGACCGAGTCGCAGGCCTTTAGCGTCTGCATGCACGTGGAGTCGCTCAGCGTCCGTTATCAGTTACCAAGAGCGGCAGTGTACACCAGTAGCGTCTGAATCCACTCAGCGTCTTACGAGCGTCTTTACTTGGATATGGAAGTGTGGTGAGTCTCCCTGTATCCCGCTCTCTGGAGGCAGGGTATACAATACTAAAAATTCCTTCTACTTCTTAGTTTGCATTGTTAATTTTTAGTACCTATTGCATATGAGACCTGTATATTACTGTGTTTTCTGCATGTTATGTTGAAAAAAGAACCAGTTAAACAGAAGTACAATTTTCCTACTTATGTATAAGTTATTATGGAGGTTGTTTTCTCATATGACAATGTCTAATGCTTTAACATGTGACTGACTGCTAGTATGCGTGCTGACTTTTCTGTGTAATGTCAGTCCTGTTCTGACCCTCAAATCAGGTGCACTGTGGTCAGATTGATTTCACCTCTATATACTGATTATAGGGTGTTTTTCAGTCACAAAATTGTGTAGTCAATATCAGATAAAATGTCTGTGAGCGGCAAAAGTGATGAGGAGAATTTGTCAAGCACTCCTACAGCCCTAACATGCTTATCTTGTAAGTCAGGGGTAATTGATATGAATCAATTGGTCACTTATGAGGGTTTGTGTGCAAACTGTTTCGCTTTTCAGCGAAGTAAAAAACAGGAGTTAGTTCAACCTCCAGTAGAGCCACCATGGAATATGTTCGCAAAGACTCTGTCTTCAATAGCGGACAGGTTAGCTCCGGTAGCACCACCTCAAGGGTTGGGTTACACTATGAACCCATACATGCAGCTCCCTTCCTATGGTTTGGTTCCAGTAGCTTCTACAAGCAACCAAGGGGCAGGTAAGACTAAGACAGATACGTCTGTATGGCAGACTACACAAGATGATACATCGGATGATGATGCGGAAACAATAGATTCAACTCCGTATGATGATCAGTTGCAGAGCTTTAGTTCAGAAGATGTAGCTGAACTCAGTAATGCAGTGTAGGCTGTGCTTTCTCTGGAAGAACCAGCCAAGACAGCGTTAAAAGCAAAAGCACCTGTATTCAAACGAACAAAGTCAGTGAAAGCTGAATTTCCAGCGTCAGATGAGTTGACGGAAATGATGGATGAGTCTTGGGCAGCGCCCAGTAAAAAGTATAAGATTCCTAAGAGATGGGATTCTTATTATCCATTTCCTGCTGGAGATTGTTCGAAGAGAGAAGTTCCTCCAAAAGTAGATGCACATGTTCTGCGACTCGTGCATAAATCTGCTTTACCACTGTCATCTACCTCTTTGAATGATGTCACAGACAGAAGGGTAGAGAGCCTATTGAAAAATATTTTTTCTCTTGTGGGTGCAGTGGTAAGACCTGCTATGGCTTCGGCCTGGGTAGCAAAGGCAATGGGTGAATGGATAGAGGAACTAGAGAATGACATCCCCTCTCCTACTAGGGAGCAAGAGGATCGTCTTTGCCGTTTAAGACAATCTGCCCAGTATTTAGAAGAAGCAGCTATTGATGTAGGCACTGTTGCTTCTAAAGCTTCAGCCCTGGCAGTAGTCACTCGCAGAGCAGTTTGGCTACGGACCTGGAAGGCAGATGCGGAGTCCAAGAAAGAATTAAAAGCATTGCCTTTCGTGGGTAATATATTATTTGGAAAACCTTTATCGGATATCCTAGAATCAGAGGCTGAATCAATAAAGGTCAGATTTCCGGCTACCTATAACCCTAAGTCCTAGGGTTTAAAATTTCGCTCATTTCGCTGGCAAAGTAAAGCGAAAGCTAAAGAGGAGCCTAAGCAACCCCAGTTTAAATCCAGGGGTAGGAAGCAGTGGGCTAGCAAGAAGCCAGCTTCCAAACCTGAACAGAAACCCTCAGCCTGAAGAGACGGGCCTCCGCCTGGAGGATTCCAGGGTTGGGGGCCGACTCCTGCAATTTGCACACATATGGCAACAGTCAACAACAGATGCCTGGGTGCAGAAGTAGTATCTCAGGGGTATGGGTTCCCATTCAGGAGGCAACCTCCTCAAAGATTTTTTTGCACCAGCCCGTCTCGTATAGAGTCTAAGGCCAATGCCCTGCAAGAAGCAGTCCAAAAATTACTGCAGTCCGTGTGATTGTCCCAGTACCTCCATCAAAAAGGGGACAGGGGTATTACTCCAATCTCTTTCTAATCCAGAAACCAAATAGGTTATATCGACCAATTCTAAATCTGAAGATGTTGAACAACTACATATGGATCCCGAAGTTCCACATGGAGACGTTACGCTCCATAATGTTGGCTATGGAACCGGGAGACTATATGGTATCTCTGGATGTACGGGATGCTTACCTACATGTGCCTACAGCACTATCGCGTCAGTGTTACCTCAGGTTTGCCATCCTCAAGGAACACTTCCAGTTCCAAGCTCTGCCCTTCGGGCTAGCTACAGCACCCAGGGTGTTTACCAAGATCATGGTGGTTATGGCAGCTTGTCTGCGCAAACAAGGGATAAGAATATTCCCATACCTAGACCTATTAATCTTGGCACAGTCGCAAGATTTACTGTTGAGCCATCTCCAACAGACGATAGTTTGTTTACAGAGACACGGGTGGCTCATAAATTGGGAGAAGTCGTCCCTGAATCCGTCACAGCGGATGGTTCATTTGGGAGCCATATTGGATTCAGACCTACAGAGAGTTCTCTTACCAGAGAAGAAAATAGTCAAGGTGCAGGTCATGGCTCAGGAAGCGTTGCAAGCCCAGACAATGTCAGTCCATGCAGCAATGCGACTGTTGGGTCTGATGGTATCAACGTTCGACATGGTGGAATATGCGCAATTCCACTCCAGACCGTTGCAGCATCTCATTTTGACCAAATGGAACGGAAATCATCAAACAATAAAGAAGCAGATGATAAAGATTCCAGTGAATGTAAAAAGGTCTCTAGCATGGTGGCTACAGACAGACCATTTAAACAAGGGGAGACCCTTTTGGATAAAAGAGTGGCAAGTCCTGACAACAGATGCCAGCCTGCAAGGCTGGGGGGCGGTACTCGGAAGCCTATGGTTCCAGGGAAAATGGACCACAAGGGAAAGTCGCCTGCCGATAAATCTGTTAGAAATAAGAGCCATCTACTTGGCTCTGGTTCAGGCAAAGGACAATCTACAAGGAAGACCAGTCCAGATCCGCTCAGACAATGCGACGGCAGTAGCATACCTCAATCATCAAGGTGGAACTCACAGCAAGAGTCTGATGGAGGAAGTAACTCCCATTCTAAGATGGGCAGAACTCCATCTCCTGGCATTGTCAGCAGTATTTGTCCCGGGTGTACTAAATTGGGAAGCAGACTTTCTCAGTCTGCACACCATTCAGGAAACCGAATGGGCACTACACCCTGAAGTGTTTCAGACACTGGTGAACAGATGGGGTCTACCAGAGATAGACCTTGTGGCGTCTCGTCTAAACAACAAGGTTCCGAGGTACGGATCAAGAACAAGGGACCCAGGAGCGGTCCTGATAGACGCACTGTCAGTAGAATGGAGGTTTCAGCTGGCGTATCTGTTCCCTCCAATATCTCTGTTACCCAGAGTAGTGAGAAAGATAATACAGGCAAAAGGAGCAATCATTCTAATAGCTCCAGCTTGGCCAAGAAGGCATTGGTACACAGATCTGTTGAGAATGTCCGTGGAAGCACCGATACTGCTCCCTCAACGTCCAGATCTGTTAATGCAGGGTCCTTGTTGTCACAGTCATCTGGATCGCCTGTCTTTGACGGCGTGGCTGTTGAAACCTCTATCTTAGAGGCTAAAGCATTTTCAAAGCAAGTAATCCAAACCATGCTTAGAGCAAGAAAGCCTTCTTCGGCCCGTGTGTATCATAGAATATGGCAAGCCTATATTCATTGGTGTTATGGAAAAAATTACAGTCCGAGATCTTTTAAAGTAGCTAGAATTTTGGATTTCTTGCAGGCAGGATTGGATAAAGGGTTGAAGGTTGCTTCCTTGAAAGTGCAAGTCTCAGCGTTGACTGTATGGTTTCAGCAGAAGATGTACGTATGTTTTTCCAAGGAGTAGTACATATTCAACCTCCATTTGTTCCTCCTGCAGCTCCCTGGGATTTGAATTTAGTTCTTAAATTTCTCCAGGGTCCTCTGTTTGAACCACTAGAGAGAACAAATCTTAAGTGGTTAATGGTTAAAGTTCTTTTCTTACTGGCAATGGCGTCAGCCAGAAGAGTGTCAGATTTAGGAGCATTATCATGTAAGTCTCCTTTCCTAAGTTTTTTTCCAGACAGGGCAGTTCTCAGAACGAGATCTAGCTATCTTCCAAAGGTGGTATTAAAATTTCACCTGAATGAAGAGATTGTAGTCCCCGCTTTTCAGATATCGGGACGATCTGCGGGAGAAGCGTCGCTTGACGTGGTCCGGGCTTTAAAAATCTACATAGATCGTACTAGTGCCATCAGGAAAACAGATTCCCTCTTCATCCTCTACGGATTCCATAGGAGAGGTTGGCCTGCTAGTAAACAGATGCTGGCGAGATGGCTCCGAATGGTAATATCTGAAGCTTATTCTCATGCAGATCTCCCTATTCCGGCTAATGTCTCTGCACACTCTACACGTAAGGTAGGTCCTTCTTGGGCAGCACAACAGGGTGCATCAGCAGAACAGATATGTAGGGCAGCCACATGGTCTTCCATAAACACATTCATCAGACATTGTGCCTAGGATACTTTTGCCTCTCATGACGCAGACTTCGGGCGAAAGGTCCTTCTGTGCAATCAGGAGCGTCCCCACCACTAAAATGGCTTTGGGAATCATAATGTTATCCTGTGGATAATCCTGTGGACCCAGCCAGAGAAATGAACGTTATGGTAAGAACTTACCGTTGATAACGTGATTTCTCTTATGTCCACAGGTATCCACAGGGATCCCACCCTGACGCATCTGATTTGAGGATCTAGGCAATCGCTAAACCTCTTCCTTCTTGTATGGAAGGGTGTGCATGTGTGTACTTATCGCCTGTACACACATGCACTTATGTTCCTGCCTAAAATCGCTGTGGAAAGAACTGATCTGACTGAGTCAGTGGGCGGGACTATATAGTGGAGGCCCCAATGCATCCTGGGAGGCCAGAAAGCTCGTGACCGTGTTGGTGCCATTTTCGCTGTCGCTCGACAATATCCCAATGTTATCCTGTGGACATAAGAGAAATCACGTTATCAACGGTAAGTTCTTACCATAACGTTCATATCTCATATGCCTGTTTCTATTGAGTGATTTATTTGGTCTGGTTCCATATGCTGCTATATTTATGAGTTAGTTGTGTTAAGCAGGTAGGCATTATAATTCATTGATATGGTATTTATGGATTTTTAATGATGCTATTTCTTATGCCAGCCTATATTATTGATTTTGCATTGTTCCGTTTATGTTATTATATCTATGATGCCTATTTACTATGCTGCTGTATTTTTTCCGCTTACTTCCTGTTTTTAGTATCACCATGGTGATGTGGGTTTAATGAAACTCGTTTACTGGTGCTCAGTATTATGATGTCATCATTTGCTGCCTCTGGGCGGGTGCTTCGTCCTGGTCCCGGCATCCAGCGTTGTTTCACTTTTAGTTCACTTGCTATAAAGGTATGTGTATTATGCTTTTATCCTTTAATAAAGTCTGACGACAGTGCTGGGGCACTGAAACGTTACTACAAGTACGTGACCGCTGCTAGTCCGTTATTGAAAGCCGTGAGTGCCGCACCTCCATTCCACTACATGCATTTATTGTGAGGGCACCGGCTGTTTTGCCTGTTATTACTTTGGGAGTGCCATTCCTTCTTCCACACACACACACATTATATATATATATATATATATATATATATATATATATATATATATATATATATATATATATATAATCTATCCGAAAAAAGATACAGGCACTCACCACTTCCTTGATGATGAAAACTTTATTGGTGTGTCTCACATAGAGACAGTTAACAGCATGTCAGCAAAAGGTGTCGACGTTTCGGCTCCATCTGAGCCTTTTTCAAGACTAACAAGATTACAGCAGGTTCTCACCCAGCAGCCCAGGTGAGTGGTGAGTGCCTGTATCTTTTTTCGGATATATTTTTGGATTTCTTGTGAATCTCTTATGGAGCACCGCCCAGGTTGCAAATTGGAGCAGTGAGTGTTGACTTTCTGGATATATATATATATATATATATATATATATATATATATATATATATATATATATATATATATATATACACACACACACACATACATATATACACACACACATACATATATACACACATACATATATATTATATATATATATTATATATATGTATGTGTGTGTATATAGATATGTATATATATACTTGGACAGCCACCGATTGTGCATGTTGACCCACTTAAAAAGATGAGAGAGCTCATAGGTACACTTCAACTGTGAGAGACAGAATCTGGAAAAAACCCCAAAAAAACAGGAAATCATATTGTATGATTTTTACACAATTTACTTGTATATTCTTGTGGAAAATAAATATTTGGACACCTACCAAGCAGCAAGATTTCTGGCTCTCACAGACCTGTTACTACTTCTTTTTATTATTATTATCCTTTATTTATATGGTGCCACAAAGGTTCCGCAGCGTCCAATTACAGAGTACATATGCACGTAATCAAAACAGGAAAACAGTGACTTACAGTTGAAGACAATATAGGACAAGTAGACAAAATCAACTTTCAATGATATAGATGACTGCTCTCTAAAGGCTGCCCTTTACTGCAATTACCAAGATAGTGTTTCTCCAAAACACTAAATAACAAATGGACAAAGAAAGAGCAGTATTCGCTGCAAAAGGTGCCACACCGATAAATAATCAAAATGATGTAAAATAGCCAGGCTGTTTTGGACCCCAGATTCCTGTGGACGAAAGGTGGATTGCTGTCTGGAGACCAGAACATTCATCCCAGACTGCTTACCCGGGTGGTTCGTTTGGTGAAAGATCTACATGCTTTTTTGAGAGCTAATAACATTAGTTCTCAGAAATTCTGGTAATTGCACAGCTTTAAACCACTTCATCTAAGGATCAAAGGGGGATCCATTTTTACATTGTCATGTTATGTCTTTTTATATGTGTATGTAATTAAAAAGTGTTATCTTGATTTTACTACACATGGTACAATTTTTGTTCTCTCCACATGTGCTGACTGCTTAAGGATAGAGGGCAAAAGGATTATGAAGACATTCTACATGTAAAGGAATGTATTTTACATCATTTTGATTATTTATCGGTGTGGCGCCTTTTGCAGCGAATACTGCTCTTTCTTTGTCCAATATAGGACAAGTACAGGGTTACTAAGCATAACTACACCAGTAAATGACAGAGATAAGTTCCAGGTGGTCAAAAAACTGCGTGATTTGGCCAGTTGAGGATTATTAAAGTAAGAAAAGGATTAGCACATGAGGGAAGAGGGTCCTACTCGTGAGAGCTTACATTCTAAGGGAATTCTTTAAGAAGCTCTTCTATCCTCCACTCGTTTCCTGTATTAAGGCACCTGTTTGAACTGTTTATCTGTATAAAAGACATATCTCCACACCCTCAAACAGTCAGACTGCTACTTATCCACCTTGGCCAAGACCAGAAAACTGTCTAAGGACACCAGGGACAAAATTGTTGAGCTGCACAAGGCTGGGATGAGCTACTCGACAATAGGCAAGCAGCTTGGTGAGAAGAGATCAACTGTTGGCGCAATTATAAAAAAATGGAAGAAATACAAGATCACTGACAATCTTCCTCGACTTGGGGCTCCATGCAAGATCTCACCTCATGGGGTATCAATGATCTTGAGAACGGTGGGGAATCAGCCCGGAACTACACGAGGGGACCTGGTCAATGACCTCAAGAGAGCTGGGACCATAGTCACAAAGGTTACCATTAGTAACACACTACGTTGTCATGGATTGAAATTCTGCAGCGCCCGAAAGGTCCCCTTACTTAAGCCAGCACATGTCCAGGCCCGTCTAAAGTTTGGCAGTGACCATCTGGATGATCCAGAGGAGGATTGAGAGATTGTAATGTGGTCAGATGAGAGCAAAATCAAACTTTTGGGTATAAACTCCACTCGCCTTGGCCCTCATTCCGAGTTGTTCGCTCGGAGTTTTTCATCGCATCGCAGTGAGAATTCTCTTAGTGCGCATGCGCAATGTTCGCACTGCGACTGCGCCAAGTAACTTTACTATGAAGAAAGTAAGTTTACTCACGGCATTTTCATCGCTCCGACGTTCGCATTGTGATTGACAGGAAATGGGTGTTACTGGGCGGATGCACGGCGTTTTAGGGGCGTGTGAATGGAAACGCTACCGTTTCCGGAAAAAACGCAGGAGTGGCCGGAGAAACGGTGGGAGTGCCTGGGCGAACGCTGGGTGTGTTTATGACGTCAGCCAGGAACGAAAAGCACTGAACTGATCGCACAGGCAGAGTAAGTCTGAAGCTACTCAGAAACTGCTAACTCGTTTGTAATCGCAATATTGCGCGTATGTCGGTCGCAATTTTAAGAAGCTAAGATTCACTCCCAGTAGGCGGCGGCTTAGCGTGTGTAACTCTGCTACATTCGCCTTGCGAGCGAACAACTCGGAATGAGGGCCCTTGTTTGGAGATAGAAGAATCATGAATGGCATCCCAAGAACACCATACCCACTGTGAAGCATGGGGGTGGAAACATCATGCTTTGGGGCTGCTTTTCTGCAAAGGGGACAGGACGACTGATCCGTATTAAGGAGAGGATGAATGGGGCCATGTACAGTTGTGCTCATAAGTTTACATACCCTAGCAGAATTTGTGATTTTCTGGCCATTTGTCAGAGAATATGAATGATAACTCACACAAACTTTTCTTTCACTCATGGTTAGTGGTTGGGTGAAGCCATTTATTGTCAAACAACTGTGTTTACTCTTTTTAAATCATAATGACAACAGAAACTACCCAAGTGACCCTGATCAAAAGTTTACATACCCCAGTTCTTAATACCGTGTATTGCCCCCTTTAACATCAATGACAGCTTGAAGTCTTTTGTGGTAGTTGTGGGTGAGGCTCTTTATTTTCTCAGATGGTAAAGCTGTCCATTCTTCTTGGCAAAAAGCCTCAAGTTCCTGTAAATTCTTGGGCTGTCTTGCGTGAACTGCACGTTTGAGATCTCCCCAGAGTGGCTCAATGATATTGAGGTCATGAGACTGAGATGGCCACTCCTTAACCTTCACTTTATTCTGCTGTAGCCAATGACAGGTCGACTTGGCCTTGTGTTTTGGATCATTGTCATGTTGGAACGTCCAAGTACGTCCCATGCGCAGCTTCCGGGCTGATGAGTGCAAATTTCTCTATCGTCCTAGTGGATGCTGGGGTTCCTGAAAGGACCATGGGGAATAGCGGCTCCGCAGGAGACAGGGCACAAAAAGTAAAGCTTTAGGATCAGGTGGTGTGCACTGGCTCCTCCCCCTATGACCCTCCTCCAAGCCTCAGTTAGATTTTTGTGCCCGGCCGAGAAGGGTGCAATCTAGGTGGCTCTCCTGAGCTGCTTAGAATAAAAGTTTAGTTAGGTTTTTTTATTTTCAGTGAGTCCTGCTGGCAACAGGCTCACTGCATCGTGGGACTAAGGGGAGAAGAAACGGACTCACCTGAGTGCAGAGTGGATCGGGTTTCTTAGGCTACTGGACACTAGCTCCAGAGGGACGATCACAGGTTCAGCCTGGATGGGTCACCGGAGCCGCGCCGCCGTCCCCCTTACAGAGCCAGAAGAGACGAAGAGGTCCGGTGAAATCGGCGGCAGAAGACATCCTGTCTTCAGACTAAGGTAGCGCACAGCACCGCAGCTGTGCGCCATTGCTCTCAGCACACTTCACACTCCGGTCACTGAGGGTGCAGGGCGCTGGGGGGGGAGCGCCCTGAGACGCAATATAACGGAATACCTTAGGTGGCAAAACAGAATACATCACATATAGCTCCTGGGCTATATGGATGTATTTTAATCCCCTGCCATTTTACACAGAAAAGCGGGAGATAAGGACGTCGTGAAGGGGCGGAGCCTATCTCCTCAGCACACAAGCGCCATTTTCCCTCACCGCTCCGCTGGAAGGACGGCTCCCTGACTCTCCCCTGCAGTCCTGCTTCAGAATCAGGGTAAAAAAGAGAAGGGGGGGCATTTTTGGCAGCAAATAACGATAATAACAGCAGCTATAAGGGAATAACACTTATATAAGGTTATCCCTGTATATATATATATATATATATATATATATATATATATATATATATATATATATATATATATATATATATATATATATAGCGCTGGGTGTGTGCTGGCAGACTCTCCCTCTGTCTCTCCAAAGGGCTAAGTGGGGTCCTGTCCTCTATCAGAGCATTCCCGGTGTGTGTGCTGTGTGTCGGTACGCGTGTGTCGACATGTATGAGGAGGAAAATTATGTGGAGGCGGAGCAGTTGCCTGTGTTGGTGATGTCACCCCCTAGGGAGTCGACACCTGACTGGATGATTGTATTTAAACAATTAAGTGATAATGTCAGCAATTTGCAGAAAACTGTTGACGACATGAGACAGCCGGCAAATCAATTAGTGCCTGTCCAGGCGTCTCAGACACCGTCAGGGGCGCTAAATCGCCCGTTACCTCAGTGGGTCGACACAGACCCTGACACAGATACTGAGTCTAGTGTCGACGGTGACGAGACAAACGTAATGTCCAGTAGGGCCACACGTTACATGATCACGGCAATGAAAGAGGCATTGAACCTTTCTGACACTACAAGTACCACAAAGAAGGGTATTATGTGGGGAGAGAAAAAACTACCAATATTTTTTCCTGAGTCAGAGGAAATAAATGAGGTGTGTGAAAAAGCGTGGGTTTCCCCCGATAAAAAACAGCTAATTTCTAAAAAATTATTAGCATTATATCCTTTCCCGCCAGAGGTTAGGGCGCGTTGGGAAACACCCCCTAGGGTAGATAAGGCGCTCACACGTTTATCAAAACAAGTAGCGTTACCGTCTCCTGATACGGCTACCCTCAAAGAACCAGCTGATAGAAGGCTGGAAAATATCCTAAAAAGTATATACACACATACTGGTGTTATACTGCGACCAGCAATCGCCTCAGCCTGGATGTGCAGTGCTGGAGTCGCATGGTCGGATTCCCTGACCGAGAATATTGATACCCTGGATAGGGACAATATTTTGTTAACTATAGAACATTTAAAGGATGCACTACTATATATGCGTGATGCACAGAGGGATATTTGCACCCTGGCATCAAGAATAAGTGCTATGTCCATCTCTGCCAGAAGAGCGTTATGGACGCGACAGTGGTCAGGGGATGCGGATTCCAAACGGCACATGGAAGTATTGCCGTATAAAGGGGAGGAGTTATTTGGGGCTGGTCTATCGGACCTGGTGGCCACGGCAACGGCTGGAAAATCCACCTTTTTACCCCAGGTCACTCCACATCAGCAGAAAAGACACCGTCTTTTCAAACTCAGTCCTTTCGTTCCCATAAGTACAAGCGAGCAAAAGGCCACTCTTTTCTGCCCCGGGGCAGAGGAAGAGGAAAAAGACTGCACCATGCAGCCGCTTCACAGGAGCAGAAGCCCTCCCCTGCTTCTGCCAAGTCTTCAGCATGACGCTGGGGCTTTACAAGCAGACTCAGATATGGTGGGGGCCCGTCTCAAGAATTTCAACGCGCAGTGGGCTCACTCGCAAGTGGATCCCTGGATTCTACAGGTAGTATCGCAGGGGTACAAACTGGAATTCGAGGCGTTTCCCCCTCGTCGTTTCCTGAAGTCTGCTTTACCAAAGTCTCCCTCCGACAGGGAGGCAGTTTTGGCAGCCATTCACAAGCTGTATTCCCAGCAGGTGATAATCAAGGTACCCCTCCTGCAACAAGGAAAGGGGTATTATTCCACGCTGTTTTGTGGTACCGAAGCCGGACGGCTCGGTGAGACCAATTTTAAATCTGAAATCCTTGAACACTTACATAAAAAGGTTCAAATTCAAGATGGAGTCACTCAGAGCAGTGATAGCAAACCTGGAAGAAGGGGACTATATGGTGTCTCTGGACATCAAGGATGCTTATCTCCACGTCCCGATATACCCTTCTCACCAAGGGTACCTCCAGGTTTGTAGTACAAAACTGTCATTATCAGTTTCAGACGCTGCCGTTTGGATTGTCCACGGCACCTCGGGTCTTTACCAAGGTAATGGCCAAAATGATGATTCTTCTAAGAAGAAAAGACATTTTAATTATCCCTTACTTGGACGATCTCCTGATAAGGGCAAGATCCAGGGAACAGTTAGAAGTCGGAGTAGCACTATCTCAGGTAGTGTTACGTCAGCACGGGTGGATTCTAAATATTCCAAAATCGCAGCTGATTCCAACGACACGTCTACTGTTCCTAGGAATGATTCTGGACACAGTCCAGAAGAAGGTGTTTCTCCCGGAGGAGAAGGCCAGGGAGTTATCCGAGCTAGTCAGGAACCTCCTAAAACCAGGACAGGTCTCAGTGCATCAGTGCACGAGGGTCCTGGGGAAAATGGTGGCTTCTTACGAAGCGATTCCATTCGGAAGATTCCATGCAAGAACATTTCAGTGGGATCTACTGGACAAATGGTCCGGATCGCATCTGCAGATGCATCAGCGGATAACCCTGTCGCCAAGGACAAGGGTGTCTCTCCTGTGGTGGCTGCAGAGTGCTCATCTACTAGAGGGCCGCAGATTTGGCATTCAGGATTGGATCCTGGTAACCACGGATGCCAGCCTGAGAGGCTGGGGAGCAGTCACACAGGGAAGGAATTTCCAGGGCCTGTGGTCAAGCCTGGAAACGTCTCTTCATATAAACATTCTGGAACTAAGGGCCATTTACAATGCCCTAAGTCAAGCAAAACCTCTGCTTCAGGGTCAGGCGGTGTTGATCCAATCGGACAACATCACGTCAGTCGCCCACGTAAACAGACAGGGCGGCACGAGAAGCAGGAGGGCAATGGCAGAAGCTGCAAGGATTCTTCGCTGGGCGGAAAATCATGTGATAGCACTGTCAGCAGTATTCATTCCGGGAGTGGACAACTGGGAAGCAGACTTCCTCAGCAGACACGACCTTCACCCGGGAGAGTGGAGACTTCACCCAGAAGTCTTCCACCTGATTGTAAACCGTTGGGAAAAACCAAAGGTGGACATGATGGCGTCCCGCCTCAACAAAAAACTGGACAGATATTGCGCCAGGTCAAGGGACCCTCAGGCAATAGCAGTGGACGCTCTGGTAACGCCGTGGGTGTACCAGTCAGTGTATGTGTTCCCTCCTCTGCCTCTCATACCAAAAGTACTGAGAATCATAAGAAGGAGACGAGTAAGAACTATACTCGTGGTTCCGGATTGGCCAAGACGGACTTGGTACCCGGAACTTCAAGAGATGCTCACGGACGAACCGTGGCCTCTACCTCTAAGAAAGGACCTGCTACTGCAGGAGCCTTGTCTGTTCCAAGACTTACCGCGGCTGCGTTTGACGGCATGGCGGTTGAACGCCGGATCCTGAGGGAAAAAGGCATTCCCGAAGAAGTCATCCCTACTCTGGTCAAAGCCAGGAAGGACGTAACCGCAAAACATTATCACCGCATTTGGCGTAAATATGTTGCGTGGTGTGAGGCCAAGAAGGCCCCTACAGAGGAATTTCAACTGGGTCGTTTCCTTCATTTCCTGCAAACAGGACTGTCTATGGGCCTAAAATTAGGGTCCATTAAGGTTCAAATTTCGGCCCTGTCGATTTTCTTCCAGAAAGAACTGGCTTCAGTACCTGAAGTTCAGACATTTGTAAAAGGGGTCCTGCACATACAGCCTCCTTTTGTGCCTCCAGTGGCACCTTGAGATCTCAATGTGGTGTTGAGTTTTCTAAAGTCACATTGGTTTGAACCACTTTCCACTGTGGACTTAAAATATCTCACATGGAAGGTGTCGATGCTGTTAGCCTTGGCTTCAGCCAGGCGTGTGTCAGAATTGGCGGCTTTATCATATAAAAGCCCTTACTTAATTTTTCATTCTGACAGAGCGGAATTGAGGACTCGTCCTCAATTTCTACCTAAGGTGGTTTCTGCATTTCACATGAACCAACCTATTGTGGTACCTGCGGCTACCAGGGACTTAGAGGACTCTAAGTTGCTTGACGTTGTCAGGGCCTTGAAAATATATGTTTCCAGGACGGCTGGAGTCAGAAAATCTGACTCGCTGTTTATCCTGTATGCACCCAACAAGCTGGGTGCTCCTGCTTCTAAGCAGACGATTGCTCGTTGGATTTGTAGTACAATTCAGCTTGCACATTCTGTGGCAGGATTGCCACAGCCAAAATCAGTAAAAGCCCATTCCACAAGGAAAGTGGGCTCATCTTGGGCGGCTGCCCGAGGGGTCTCGGCTTTACAACTTTGCCGAGCAGCTACTTGGTCAGGGGCAAACACGTTTGCTAAATTCTACAAATTTGATACCCTGGCTGAGGAGGACCTGGAGTTCTCTCATTCGGTGCTGCAGAGTCATCCGCACTCTCCCGCCCGTTTGGGAGCTTTGGTATAATCCCCATGGTCCTTTCAGGAACCCCAGCATCCACAAGGACGATAGAGAAAATAAGAATTTACTTACCGATAATTCTATTTCTCGGAGTCCGTAGTGGATGCTGGGCGCCCATCCCAAGTGCGGATTATCTGCAATACTTGTACATAGTTATTGCTAACTAAATCGGGTTATTGTTGTTGTGAGCCATCTTTTCAGAGGCTCCGCTGTTATCATACTGTTAACTGGGTTCAGATCACAGGTTGTACAGTGTGATTGGTGTGGCTGGTATGAGTCTTACCCGGGATTCAAAATCCTTCCTTATTGTGTACGCTCGTCCGGGCACAGTATCCTAACTGAGGCTTGGAGGAGGGTCATAGGGGGAGGAGCCAGTGCACACCACCTGATCCTAAAGCTTTACTTTTTGTGCCCTGTCTCCTGCGGAGCCGCTATTCCCCATGGTCCTTTCAGGAACCCCAGCATCCACTACGGACTCCGAGAAATAGAATTATCGGTAAGTAAATTCTTATTTTTCCTCCAGTATTTTCTGATAACATGCTGCATTCATCTTGCCATCAATTTTGACCAAGTTTCCAGTGCCTTTTGTAGCTCACACATCTCCAAAACATCATCGATCCACCTCCATGTTTCACAGTAGGAATGGTGTACCTTTCATCATAGGCCTTGTTGACTCCTCTCCAAATGTAACGTTTATGGTTGTGGCCAAAAAGTTAAATTTGGTCTCTTCACTCCAAATGACTTTGTTCCAGAAGTTTTAAGGCTTGTCTCTGTGCTGTTTGGAGTATTGTAAGCGGGATGCTTTGTGGCATTTGCGTAGTAATGGCTTTCTTCTGGCGACTCAACCATGCAGCCCATTTTTCTTCAAATGCCTCCTTATCTTGAA